>NW_007246638.1:815938-816394 GCF_000164805.1 Carlito syrichta | reverse complement strand
TCGAACCCACGGGCTCAGGCAATCCACTCACCTCAGCCTCCCAAAGGCTCGGGATTACAGGCTGAGCCACCGAGCCCGGCAGTAATGCTTTTTAAAGAATGAGAATCACCTGAAACTTGAAATCCACAGAAATTTAGTAGAAGAAGGAGTGAAAAGAATTTTGTGGGGAAGAGGTGTCCAATACTGAAATCACAAAGAAGTAAAACACATTCCAAGTGTGGCAAGTTTGGGAAAGGGGGAACTAGAGTCTAAACCCAATAGCAGAAATTACCCAAAGATCATGTGCCATTCTAGAAAGTCTGTCCATATATATTAAGTGAACAGTACATAGTTCCTCATTTTTAAGGTTCAATATTTCACACTTGAAAATAATAATTAGGCCGGGCTCGGTGGCTCAGCCTGTAATCCCGCGCCTTAGGAGGCTGAGATGAGTGGATTGCCTGAGCCCGCGGGTTC
>NW_007246638.1:812551-815794 GCF_000164805.1 Carlito syrichta | reverse complement strand
GTCGAGGCTGCAGTGGCCGGGAGCGGCCACTGCACTCCAGTCTGGGCGACAGAGTGAGATTCCAACTCTAAAAAAAAAAAGAAAGAAAAACAAAATAGTAATTAGGTCCAGCATCTTATAAAATTTGGGTTGTTGCAAGGAAAGACCAAGGAAAGTCTATAGGATGAGCCAATATATATGTGACTCTTTACTTGGTTGGATATTAGTTGCCGAAAGGAACCACTGGGCTAAGATAATAAAAGTGCCCTGTTTAGGATATACCTGCTGTGGGACTGGGACTCTAAGACTCCATTAAACACATTCTTGACAATAAATACTGGTCCAGAAGTCCGGGCTAAGATGAGAAGCAATTTATGTTCAGTTTGTTCATTGTAATTAGCCACTGCCCCTCCTTCCTATTCATCTTTTTCTTCCCTTGAGGAGAAAATTTAGCATTACTGATTAGTTTCTTACTAATACAGAGGAAAATAAGTAAATATAAAAACGTGACAAATTGCTAGAGCTAATTTATGAACTTCAGAGGTTAGGCTGTGACAAAACAAACAAGAAAGATGAGGTTATTAGAAAGAAAGACAACGATAAAAGATCATGTGGATTGAAGCTGCTAAAACAATGAGAGCAAATGTCTTGATACCTTGTTATGTGAGAGGAACAAACTACTACCTATTTAAACCACTTTTAGTCTGGAACTCTGTTAACTGCAACCAATAGTATCCCCAATTTATTCAAGCACTCTAGAATGGTGGTGGAAAAATGACTAATGTCCTTTTATCTCTGTCTTAGTCTGTTTTGTGTTGCTATAAAGGAATGCCTGAAGCTGAATAATTTATAGATAATAAAAAGTGTATTTAACTTATAATTCTGCTATATGGAAATTGGGCATCTAGTGAGGGCCTCAGGCTGCTTCCACTTATGGTACAAGGCAAAGGGGAGTCAACATGTGCAGTGATTATGTGGTGAAAGAGGAAGAAAGAGAGATGAGGAAGGTGCCTGACACATTTTAACAACCAGCTCTCAAGGGAACTAGTAGAGAGAGATAACTCATTCACCACCAAAGGAAGGCATTCATTAATTCATGGTGAATCCAGCCTCATGACCCAAACACTTCCTAATAGGCACTTCTGACATTGAGTATAAAATTTCATCATGAAGTTTGAAAAGACCAAACACCCAAACCACAGCAATCTCTACATTAGAGGTCTGTCATCTCAAATCTTGACTTAGTTTTATAACAAAACAAAATGAAGAGGAAAAAAAAAAACTACAAGCCTCAAGAATGAAACAAATAGAGAAGAGATTGCATAATCTGAGACAGGAAGTTTTGAGCACATCCTATGCCTCTAAAGTTATCCCCCTTGGGTACCTGGTCTCAAACCAGGGGAAGTGAGGGCCAGCTGGAGGTCCAAACTTCACCTGCATGCAGCCTACTTGTATAGTTAATCCTTACCAGTACCTCATACCTCTATAATAAAATAAAATCTAAAGTGAAAAATAAAAAATAAAGTTCTCCCCCACCAAGCATCACATATTGATTCATTTTTATTTTTATTTTTTCATTTGTTCCTTTTGAAAATTCTAATAATTCTAGGATAAAACATTCTAAACTTATGCATATGAGTGTTAGTGAATTATGAGAAAATATTTATTTTTGGAATAGAGAAAATACCATAGCTTGAAAGCCCTGGAAATCTGGGGATGTGAGAAAACATGCAAAGGGAAAATAATAATCATAAAAGGAAAGTGAGAATCTAAAGTCCAAATTCACCCTGTTTGTGTTTTTCTTCTAAGAAAACCCAGATCCAACTTGTTCTACTTGCCAGCTCTGATTCTTCTATAAAATTTCTGGAGACCCTGGAACCTGAAGATTTACTCCAGCAACAAAACAATCACCTGGAAAGGTTCTATTCATAAGATGGTAAATGTAAAATACATTTTCTTAACTTCCTCTTTTCATATTTGGATACCCTTGATTTCCTACTCTTGTCTGATTGTTCTAGCTAGGACTTACACTATGTGAACAGGAGGGGTGAGAGTGGGCAGCCTTTTCTTGTTCCGGTTTTCAGGGAATATTGTTCCAATTTCTGTTTGTTTAGTAGTATGTTGGCTGTGGGTTTCTCGTAGAAAACTCTTACTATTTTGAGGTATGTTCTATCTATGCCTAGATGTTTGAGGGTTTTTATCAAGAAGCAGTGCTGGATTTTATTAAAAGCTTTTTCTGCATCTAATAATATAATCATGTGCTTTTTGTCTTTACATCTGTTGATGTATTTAATTACATTTATGGTCTTACATATGTAGAAACAGATCTGCATCCTGGGGATGAAGCCTACTTGGTCACGGTGGATGATTTTTGACATGTTGTTGGATCTTGTTTGCCAGAATTTTGTTGAGAATTTTAACATCTATGTTCATCAAGGATATTGGCCTATAGTTATCTTTCTTTGATCATTAACAATTTGGGTATCAATGTGATGTTAGTTTCATAAAATGATTTGGGTAGAGTTCCATCTTTGTTTATTACTTTGAATAATTTCATTAGAATTAGTATCAGTTCCTCCTTGTATGCTTTGTAGAATTCTTCTGGAAAACCGTGAGGTCCAGGGTTTATTTTTGGTGGGTAGTTTTCCTATGACAAAGTCAAAATACTGGACTGTTTTTGGTCTATTTAGAGTCTCAATTTCTTCTTGTTGTAAGCTGTGGAGGTTGTATGATATCAGAAAGTCCTCCATTTCATTTAGGTTTTCAAGTTTTTTTTCCATGCAAGTGTATATAGCAATCTCTGATAATCTTTTGAATTTCTTTGGGGTTAGTTGTAATGAGAACTTTTGCATTTCTGATTGTAATTATTTGAACTTTTTTCTCTCTTTTTCTTGGCCAATCTGGCTAAGAGGAGAACTTATTCAGCTAATCAATCTTGTTTATCTTTTCAAATAACTAGCATTTTGTTTCATTGATTTTTTTCTACTATATTTTTGTCTTCTATGTCTTGTTTTTGAGCTTTTATTCTAGTGATCTGGATTCCTCTGCTGAAGTTGGGGTTTTGGTGGTCTTGCTTTTCCAGCTTCCTTAGGTAATTTGCTGGGCTGTTGACTTGTGATCTTTCAATTTTCTTTTTTTTTTTTTTTTGAGTTGGTGTCTCACTCTGTCGCCCAGAATGGGAGTGCAGTGGCCGCTCCTGGGCCACCGCAGCCTTGACCTGCTGGGCTCTGGCGATCCTTCTGCCTCAACTTTCCAAGTAGCCGG
>NW_007246638.1:673184-812499 GCF_000164805.1 Carlito syrichta | reverse complement strand
CACTCACCTCAGCCTCCCAAAGGCATGGGATTACAGGCTGAGCCACCGAGCCCGGCTGATCTTTCAATTTTCTTCATGTTTCTTGGTAGCAATATGAATTCCTTTCTTAGTACTGATTTCATGGCAGATATGGTAAGATGTTTCTTCGTTTTCATTTGTTTCCAGTTTCCAGGAATGTTTTAATTTCTGTTTTGATTTCCATGTTGACCCAGGAGTTGTTCAACATCATGCTGTTTAGTGTCCATGTTTTTGTAGTTTTGGGGGAAACTTTGTTGGTGTTGATATTTATTTTTATTCCACTGTGGTCTGAGAAAGTGCTTGACAGTATTTTAATCTTATGAAATTTGTTTATGCTTTATGGCTGAGGATGTGGTCAATCTTAGAGTACATTCCATGTGGTGATGAGTAGAATGTGTATTCTGTGGTTGTTGAGTGGAGTGTTCTGTAGGTATCTACTAAGTCAATTTGGTCGAGCATCAAGTTGAGTTTCCAGATCTCTCTGTTGATTTTTTGTCTTAATGATCTGTCTAGGGTTGTCAGTGGGGTATTTAAGTTCCCAGCTATGATAGTATTAGAGTCAATATCTTTTTTTAGTTTATCTAAAAGCTGTTTTATGAAAGTTTGTACTCCTATGTTGGGTGCATATATGTTTAGGATGCACATTTCTTGATGATGGATTGGACTTTTTATCATTATATAGTGACCTTCCATATCTTTTCTAATTTTTGATATCTTAAAGAGTATTTTGTCTGATATTAAGATTGCAACGCTTATACCTCAAAAACCTAAAAAAAAAAAAAATCTGTCAAAAAACCTTCTTCCACAGATAAAAGACTTTAGCAGAGTCTCAGGGTATAAAATAAATGTGCACAAGACCTCATCTCTACAATAAATCAAAAAAATCAGCTGGGCGTGGTAGCACATGCCTGTAATTCCGGCTACTTGGAAGGCTGAGGTGGAAGGATCGCCGGAGCCCAGCAGTTCGAGGCTGCAGTGGCCGGGAGCGGCCACTGCACTCCAGTCTGGGCTACAGAGTGAGACTCCAACTCAAAAAATAAAAATAAAATTAAATAAATGTGCAAAAGATAATTGTATTCCCACACACAAACAATAAACAAGCAGAAACCCAAATAAAAAGAACAATCCCAGTCACAATAATCACACACAAAAAAGAAAGACCTTGACATCTTCCTAACCAGAGAAGTCAAAGACATTTACAACAAAACTACAAAACACTGCTCAAAGAAATCAAAGATGACACAAGCAAATAGAAAAATATTCCATGCTCATGAATTAGAAGAATCAACATTGTTAAAAGATGTCGATCTTACCCAAGGCAATCTACAGATTTAATGCAATACTCATTAAATGATCACCATCATTCATCTCAGACCTGGAAATGGCAATACAAAAATTCATATGGAAACATAAACAACCACGAACAGCCAAAACAATCTTCAATAAAAGAAACAGTTTGGGAAGTATCACACTTCCAGACTTTAAACTTTATTATAAGGTTTCAATAATCAAAACAGCCTGGTATTGGTACAAGAACAGGCATATAGACCAGTGGAACAGAATAGAGATCCTGGAGCAAAATCTCACTATCTCAACCAACTCATCTTTGACAAATCCTCCACCAACAACCACTGGGAAGAGGAAAACCTATTCAGTTAATTGTGCTTGGAAAACTGACCACATGCAGAAGATTAAAACAAGACTCCTACCTATCACTGTACACAAAAATCAACTCTAAATGGATCAAACACCTTAATGTAACACCTCAAACTATAAGAACTTTAGAAAATGAAAGAGAAACCCTTATGGAAATTGGAACTGGCAACCAATTCCTGATCAAAATCCTAAGTGCCCATGCCAAGGACTTTAACAAACTGAAAAGCTTCTGCAAGGCCAAAGAAACCATCAAGAGAGTGGAGAGAGAGCCTACAGAATGGGAAAAAAAAATATTTGCCAACTCTGTATCTGACAAAGTCCTAATATCCAGGATCTACAAGGAACTCAAACATGCTGACAAGAAAACAACAAACAGCCCTATTACAAAGTGGGCCTAAGATATGAACAGACACTTCTCAAAAGAAGATATATGAGCAGCCAATAGATACATGAAAAAATGCTCAACCTCACTAATCATCAAAGAAATGCAAATTAAAACCACACTAGATATCACCTAACTCCAGTCAGGATGACCATCATCAGTAATTCAAAAAGCAACAAATGCTGGAAAGGATGCCGGGGGTGGGGGGTGGAGGGAACACTTCCACATTGATCCCCCTCCTGGCGATATACCCAGAGGAACTCAAATCACTCTATAAAAAAGATACCTGCACATGTATGTTTAATGTAGTATTATTTACAATTGCAAAAAAATGGAACCAACTGTGCTGCCCATCAAAAGAGGACAGGATAAAAACATTGTAGTACATATATATGATGGAATATTACACAGCCATAAAGAAGGACAAAATTATGAACTTTGCAGCAACTTGGATGGACATAGAGTCTATAATATTCAGTGATCTATCACAAGAATAAAAAACTGAGTATTCAGGTTCTCACTCAAAAGCAAACCTTGAACGATTATCATAATACTATAAGAACGGGATTGGCAGTAGTGGGAAACTGCCAGAGGAGGAAGGAGGGACAGACCTCAACAAGAAGGATACTTGCATAATGACCATTTGTATACCTAACCCTGAATTGTACCCCACATCTTAAAAAAAAAAAAACCACTCATTGTTTCAATAATCCTCCTTCTCTAACCTACTAAGCAATTTAGCTTTGCCTAGCTTATAGCCAGGACTTTATAAGAAAGAAATTCTCTAGTCTTCTCTCAACACGGGATCTGATGTGATGTGTAGTTTGTGTAAATCACTACCAGAGATGGGCCCAGGAATTCAGTGCAAAAAACTAAACCAACATAATTAGCTAGTTGGATATCAGTTTGGGGCAGAGATTTCTTAAGATGACCTTTGCTGCTCTCTTAATCCTCCAACTAATATAACAGTTTTGATTTTTTAAAAATGCAGCATATACATAATAAAATTATCTTTCTGTATTTTGAAAGAAGTTATGTTTTCTTAGGGAAAATGAGTAAGAGTTAAAAGTGAAGATAGTTTTAGGTGCAGGGATTATTTATTTGCCTTAGTAGAACACTTGCTTCATGTAACTTAAGAATTTATCCTTTTAAAACTTTGTTTTAAAATGGGAATGATTTAGATTACTATTAAGCTGATACTTGACATAACATTCTTGTTTTAACATAAAAATCATAACTGCAAAGAACTGATTTAGCTCCTTATAATTTCAGTTGTTGGGTAATAAATGTATTCCCAAGCAAATAACAAATTTCTAAGAAATTATCCAAATCAACAAATACCTTTACTCCAAACTGCTCGCAGCAAGTGGTAGAGTGAATCCAAATCAATTTCTCTGTCCTCAAGCCATAGTGGAAACAGATAACACACGTGAAACATTGGACTTTTTGCAGTTAATTTGGAGGAAAATGTTATACTTGGAGAAAACCTGATGGGGCTTACTGAGTAGGAACATGTACCTGTTGAGTATTTGAAGGAAGACTATTTTGAATATCTCTAAACATCTTTGATCAGATTAAAAAAAAAAGTGAACCCTTGTGCTGAATTTTAGCAAGGCAATATTTCTTAGCATCTTCTCTCTATTTTTTATTCTACACTTATGCTCCCCAAGTTGCTAAAAAACAAAATGAAATTAGCGCACCAAAGGCTTAATTATATCCTCTTCAATGGTCATCAACAGTATTGGCAGTCTTCACAGGGATAGTCCCTTGACAAATCAAGTTGTCTGAGGCATGAAGTGTTAGATTATGGTAGAGCCAGCGTGATGCTGTGATTCATGGCTACTCTGTTACTGAAAGGAAGCAGGATTTCTGTTTTATAATGAGTATGAATTTCTAGTGAAGCAAGTGAATCCTTTTGTTCAGCTCCAGTAGTTTATCTTTGGTATCTTGGAACAGAATTATTTTACAATGTCAAGGATCTAAAGACACAGAAGGGTATTAAAAGATGATATAGGAAAGCTTTCCCTCCTGAAACAAAGTCATTGGAATTCTAAGAAGGGGTTGAAATGAGCTAAGCAATTCAGATAGAGTGATAAAGTTGAATCTCTCCAATGTAGAATTTAATATTTTAATGGGTATTGTTTTGGCATTCGGTATTTCATATCATGATCATTAACCCACACTATCACTACTTTGTTGACATGAGTATTACACATTTTGTTAAGGAAAACTTTCTGCATAGCACATTTTCACAAAACGCTGGCTATATAATTGCCTTTTTCTCATATGAGTTTAAGAATATTTAGTTACTTCATGTGATTATAAATGACAGCATTCATCATAAAATATTTTTGAGAAAAACAGGAAACAAACAAAAATAAATTTTTAAAAGTTACATTCTTGAAGTATTCATACATACAACAACTTGCTGAGTTAAAAAAAAAAAAAAGAAAAGAAAGGCAATCCTGGAAGGTTACATACTATATGATTCTATTCATAAAACTTTCTTGAAGTGACAGAATTATGAAAATGAATAATAAATGGTGATTGCCAATGATCAGAGATAGAGAGAATGGGGGAGAAGAGAAGGCTGTGGCTATGAAAGGGCAATAAAAGTGATCCTCATGGTAATAGAAATATTTATTGTCTCGATTGTGTCAATGTCAATTTCCTGGTTATGATATTGTGTTATAGTTTTACAAAATGTTACCATTGGGAGAAATTAGGTAGAGTACACAGGATCTCTCTCTGTTATTCCTTATAACTTCATGTGAATATGGTTTTTTCAATATAAAAAAATTTAAATTTTTTTTGAAAAACACATTTATAGCACCTAGAGATAATTTGAAAAATCATTTTTGTGTATACATTTCCAATTCTTTAATATGCATAGATATTTTTTACAAAGCAGTCTCATAACTCCACATATTATTCTGTAACCTAATATTTTTATTAAACAATATGGTATGAACATTTTCTCATTGGCAGTCAGTCTACTTGATTAAAATGCTGTTTTGCCTGAATATTTATGTGTAGAAACTGCATCTGAATACTTGGACAAAGTTTAATATTAAAAAATAAATTTAAGTATGATTTATAGGTTGCAAGGTTTATGTTTTCATAATTGTGGTAGGAAGTATTTCACAACCTCCCTTTGTTCAGATCAGAGGGCTACAAGCCCACATGCTCATGCCCTGGCCCTGAGCACACCCTTTATTCTTGTGATTTCTCAATGTGCAGGTTAGAAGACTGAGGAGATAAAAGACAGCAGGAAATAACAGGAAACTGCTTGTTTTAAAACTGTAGAGAATGGAGCATGTGTTTAATAATGAGTATCAGGGTGCAGTCCTATGCACCATTCCTTCCAACCCTGGTTCACAGCTTTTTCCAAATAATCCCTTTGGGATCAGGGCAGACCAATGTAGAAAATATATCTTTTAGTAGAAATAAAAAGACATGAAGAAATTGTAACTTGAAAGGTCTTATGTAGCTGTCAGCTTCTGTTCCTGTCTTCATAAACTCCATAGTTGTAGTTTGGATTCAACCTCTGTCAACATCTACAGGATTTTGTATTTTTGTTACTGTCTTTCATATACAACAATATCACAAATCCTACCTACCTCAATGTGGGCATTGAGACAGCATTCCGAAGAAGTCGTCTGTCTTTTGATCCACACCTCATACAATATATAAAAAAACAAAATAAAGATCATAGACATAGATGTAAAGCTAAAACTACAAAACTTCTAGAAAGAAACATAAAAATAAACCTTAGTGACCTTTGGTTAGGCAGTGATTCCTTGGATAAGACAACAAAAGCATGATCAAAAAAGAAAATACTGATTAAGAAGACGTCATCAACATTAGAGTGTTCCTCTTCAATAAAGAATAACAATAAAGAAGAAACAGCCACAGTATAAAATAAATTTACAAAGCACTTATCTGATAAAGGATTTTATCCAGAATGCATAGCAAGATTTCAACACTCAATAATAGAAATATAAGACACCCAATAAATAAAAGGGAAAAAGATTTAAACAGATCCTTCAACAAAGGAAGATGTATGGCTAGAAAAAATAAGCAAATGAAAAGATGCTCAACTACTCAACATCATTAGTAACTAGGGAAATGAAAGGGAAAACTACAGTATGACACCACTACACAAATACTAAAATTGCTAAAATTAAAGGAACCATATCAAATGTTGGTGAGGAAACAGAAAAATAAAAATTCTCATGCCTTGCTTATTGGAATGTAAAATGTATAATCACTTCAGAAAAACAATTTAGTGGCTTGTTAAAAAATTCAACTCACATCTGCCATTTGATTCAAGATAAGTATTTACCCCTCACAAAAGAAATAATATGCTCCCTCAAAGACATTACAATACATAAACACCTGTAGCAGCTTTATCTGCAATATTCAAGAACTGAAAAATAATCCAAATACATCGGCAGATGAATGGTTAAACAAACTGATATATCCATATAAAATGAATGGATATCAAAATAACTATACCGAGTGAAAAAAGTCAGACAGTTCAGGTAACATATTATATGACTACATTTATGCAATACTCTAGATAATACAAGCTAATCCATAATGACTGGGGCTGGAATGGATGAAAAGAAGAGAGGAAATTAATAACAAAAGGGTATAAGAAGATGGTGTGAGTTAATAGATATGTTCATTATCTTGATTGTGATGGTTTCATGGTGTGTACTTATGTCAGAACTTATCAAATTTTGTACTAAATATGTGTACCATTTACCAGAACTTATCAAATTTTGTACTAATATGTGTACCACTTATCATATATCAATTATGTCAGTAATCATAAAAATATGTTAGAAAGGTACAGGTGAGCAACTGAATTAATACTATAATTTTTTAAAAAACATATATTTCTAGACTTTATGCAGGGTAAGTTCTATAGTGACTCTAATGCTGTAACTTTAATTACTTCCTTGACATAAAGACAATGGAATAACTGAAATCTGAAATACAAAATTTAGCTAAGAAATGAGTTGATATTGATTAAACAGGAGGCAAAATATTGTCCATATTGTCCTTTAGGGATCTTAATTGATAACATTAGGAAAATCTCTTTGCATGAAATATCAGGAAAAATAGCAACTCATAGAGAGGGGTTGTTGCTATGCCCAACTCCTTGTGTCTCATCCAAATACTAGGCCCAGGAAAGGAGACAACCTTAGATTCAGAAATCATGGCCACTATTTTTCTGCCCTCCCCCCTCCCAGATTCCTGACTGTAGATGGTTAAAATGTCTACATCAACACAATTACCACTGTTACTATCCCCTGACCACACATTCAGTTATTTTGGTAAGATCAAAGAAGTTTTCTGCTGGAAATTATCATGAGACCCTTGATAATAGCAGAATAAACTGTTTTTCAAACTTCATTGTGAATATGAATTGAAAATTTGTTAAACATATTAATTCCTGAACCCCAATCCTAGATGTTCTACTTCAATAAACCTGGAATCAAAGTGAGTCTGATAGAAATAATTCCCAAATTATAATTTGAAATATCCAAATCAATTGGTTATTATTTATTTATTTACTTATTTAGGAGTTGGGGTCTCATTCTGTCACCTAGGCTGGAGTGCAGTGGCATGATTATGGCTTACTGCAGCCCCAGTCTCCTGGGTTCAGATGATTCTTCTGCCTCAGCCCCCTGAGTAGTTGGAACTACAAGCTCATACCACCACATCTGGCTAACTTTTTTTGTGTGTAAAAATGTGGTCTCCCTATGTTGCCAAGTTTGTGATTGATTACTTTTTAATGTATTTTCTGTTTTAAAAAGAAATTGATGTTTTATTTTAAACCATATATTCAACTGATGTTTGCTTTTATATTATAATTGCATAATACCAGTCAAAATTTAGAGCTTTTCCTCTCTGGCTCCTACTTTCCCCATGGTTCACTTAGGTTCAGCTCCTGGCATTTTCAGAAAGACTACTGATGGCCTGATGCCAGACTCCGCATTGAAAGGACAAAGACCCTTGGCCTTCAGAACAGAGGAGTTTAGGAGGGTCTTGTACAGTAAAATAATCAAGCATGAGATACTATGTCAGGATCAGTTAGTTTTCCTGTTAATTATAGCATCTGCTTCTTCCATTAATGTGTTATGTAATCTATAAAACAATGGGTTCTGAGATGTGACAATTAAGTTCATAAACTCATCCTAGAAAAAATGCTACGTATCTCATTGCTGAATATCACCATGGTCAACTTCGAAGTCCTCCCCTTGGGAAGCTATGCACTGATACCAGTGGCTAACCAATCCATCAAAGCAATTTTGGAACTTTTTTTTTGGAATGGCTTTCAGAGTTGTTGTCGTATTACCCTTGATATCCTGAATGTCATCAAAATGTCTCCCTTTCAATATTTTCCTTATCTTTCAAAGTGTCTCCCTTTCAATATTTCCTTTATCTTCATGTAAAGAAAAAAGTCACTGGGGGCCAGATCAGGTGAGTAGGGAGGGTGTTCCAATAAGTTGTTTTCTGGCTAAAAGCTTTATCACAGACAGTTCTGTGTGAGCTGTGCATTGTCTTGATGCCAGAGTTCCTTTGGGATCATTTTTGCACACAACTTTCTCATGCCAAAATTTTCAGTTAAGATTTTTCTAACTGTTTCTCTATCAAAGTTTATTTGGTCTGTTATGTTTCTCACAGTTAGTTGACGATTTTGATTCGCAAGTCAATGAATTTTTGTAATGTTTTAGTCAGTTCTGCCCATTACTGGCCATCCTGACCTCTCTTCATCAGTGATACTTTCTCTCCCTACAGAAAAACGTGTTATACCCTTGGTACACTGCCATTTTCTTCTTGGTATTGTCCCTATAAACTTGGACTAACATGTCCCTGACTTCACTTCCACTCTTGCCAAGTTAAACAAGAAATTTAATGTTCATTAAATTGCTATAATTCAAGCTCTGACATTCTCACGGCAGCACACAAAAACATGCAACAACCATAATGAACATAACTTAGCAAGACACTGCCACACATTTGCACAAACACAGCTATGAGACACTGATATACCAAGGTTATGAAACCTTACTGAGTTGTTTGTACAATGCTTCCAACATAAGGGCATGGTAGCAAGTTTGCTAACTTAATTGTCAGACCCCGTATTTAGTTACTCTTGAATTTCTCTTCCAAAACTTATATTGTGTCATTCTAATTTATCCAGAAGCAATATCTATCAGAATTTAAATGTATCATGGGAAACCCCCAAGAAAACCAGAATTATCTTTCAGAGAATGGACTCCTTGTAGTACACTTGGAATTTGTTCCTCTGGATCAGTTAACCAAAGGTTTACCTGAAAGTTTTGAGAAAATTGCATCACAATTTTTGCAGAAGAAACATCATAAGTTGTGACAAACAGGTGACTGATTCTTTCACCATGACAAGGTCCACACTGCACTGAGTGTTTAGCAGTTTTTGACCAAAACCATCATGACCCCCATACCCTATCTTCCCTATTTACTAGATCTTGCCCTGAACAACTTTTTTGTTTGTTTGTTTATTTCCCTGGATGAAAAAAGTTCTCAAAGGGAAATGTTTTGCCAGTGTGGAAGAAGTGAGGCAAAAATGGCAGAAACACTAAATGGCACTAAAATGAAGGGTTCAAAAACCGTTTTGAGCAATGGAGAAAGCATCTCAATAGGTATATTGCATCAAATGTAAGAATTAATACATATTTTTTATAAATAAATTCCAGGTTTTTAGGGTCTTCCCTCATAAGTAAACATAACAGAAAATTATACTATTTGACTTGATATCTTCTTTGTCATTTACATATGTTTTTTTATCCTAGCCTATTTACAAGTGGAAGAACATCAGTGTTTCTTGGTTCATCTCTCATTAATTTGTATTTATTTTCAGTGATAAAGTACTTCAATCAGTCTCTAAATTATCTGAGAAATATGGATAACATATTACTAAAAAGCATGAAAGTAAAGAATGCATTCAGCAGAGTATACTCTAATACATTGGGAAGACTGAGATAAAGTCATATATGCAGCAGCCAACACTTGAAGACAGTCATAGTACAAGAAGAATGAAGTGACCTCCAGTGACAGGTCAACTTTGGGGGCACTGTGAGTCATCAGTGCTTCCTTCTACTACTTTGTACATTATTCAGAAGACATTATGCAGACTTCTGTAATCAGTCCTATTAGAGAATGCATGTATCTCTAGTAGACTTTCCTTGGCTTAGAATGACAGCTACCAACCCCCTTATTCACCTCTTCACTGCTCCCTACACTCTAAGACCTGGTGTATTGAGAGCCCTTGCTGCATCACTAGATTTCAGAAATAAACTTAGCTTTTCTGTTGAAAATGGATAGTGATAAATTAGGTACATGGCCATAAGTGTTATTACCGAGGACAAGCACATTTACTTTCTCCAAATTTCAAGAAAGTCAGTGGCAAATGCTAAGGCAGTGGGATCCAAAAGATGCAGAATGCTAGACTGGCAGATGGACTGATTTTTCCAGCTGTCTTGAAATGGATTATTTTAAATGGAATATTACATGCTTTAAACCATATGGATCCTAGTGACTGATGTTCTTAACAGGACCATAGACTGTATGATTTTCTAGATCAGCCCACACCATAAACAAATAGAGTGACCAGAGAGAAGGGGTGTTAACATGACAAAACAAATTACCTCCACTAGCAATACCAGTTTAATTGGGTTTACTATGTTTTTATCCCACAATTTAATTCTGATTTGGTCTTTTGGCTGGTAGCCTGTCCCTTGAAGGATCTTAGAAATTTTTCTTGTAAATGGCCATAAGACTGAGCTAGGACAAAGCAGATCACTGCAACCTTTCCTGCTACGGAATATAATCTACATGCCATAGATAATTTGCAAAGCTGCATACACGAAAACAGCCAGATCTGAAAACTAGCTGACACCAAGAATCAAATGACTATATAAGCAGTCATGCCAGAGTCATGCTACAGAGTAATAACTGACTTCATCAGTCTATCGGTGGGGCTTACCGCCATCTTTTTCCCTAATTACATTTCCTTTTTCAAATCTACAGTGAAGGATGATAATTTCCTGAAAGGGGGCAGGCTTTCAAATGCATTTAAATACATTTCAGTGTTGAAAAGCAAACTAAAATATATAAAAATAAAAGCACTTAAGAAATTTTGTTTGCTTTTGCTAAAGAAGAAATATCTTCTATAGTCAAAAGAATTGTGGGTTTTTTTTCCCCAATTATTTTTGTAACTCTTTTCCCTCTCACTTTGTTTTGAGCTGCCAGGTTGGCATTGTGGCTCCCCATATCACTATAATCTTGGAAAACTTAACCTTTTTATTAACTGTGAATAGGATTAAAAATAGGGTTATGTCTGTACTTGGAGACTGCATATATCTGGTACTAACAGCTGGATGGACACTGGGAAACTCTTTTAAGTTCTGTTTTAACTTTATTTTAAAATTTAATTTAATTCCTACTTTAGAGTTGAATGGTACAAGTGTTTACTATTTAAGTAAGTTGTATGCAGGTAAAGTTTGGGTTTCTAGTTGGCCCTCTTTCCACCAGGCCCTCTTCTAACTTTATAATCAACATTAAACAACAGTCAGATTTTTAGCTGAAAGTGGTGATGTGTACTTGTAGTCCTGGTTAATTGGGAGGTGGGGCCAGAGGATGACCTGAGACTAGACGGTGCAGTTACAGTGAGCTATGACTGCACCACTGCACTGCAGCTTGGGTAAAAGAGCAAGAAAGCGATACCCTGTCTCCATATAAAATAATTAAGAGCAAACAAACAAATAGTAAGATCCTCATGATTCTTTCAACTGAAAAAGTTTGCAAAATGGAGGCCTGCAGATAGAAGCTGGCCTGAATATAAATTCTGTTCGACCAGAACAAGTTTGAAAATGTTTTAATTTAGATGCAAATGATTTTAAATGGAGACTGTTCCTTAGCTTTTTGATGTCCATAGTCCTTACCACCCCTATTGTGGAACCTACAACATGCTGCATATGTGTTTTGGCATTGACCCATCTAGGTATTTGAACTTTTATTTTTAATTTAGAAATGTAATTCTTCTATAAATAAACTTTCTAAAAATACAAGATTTCTGAAGTTTGTAGCAAAACAGAAGTATCTGTTTCTAGGAAATAAAAAATTTTAGAACTCATTTTTCTCAAAAAATTTTATTTTACATTTGTTGTATATATTTTAAAACTTTATGGGACTGTTTTAAAATCTTATTTATGAAGAAATGAAGACTCTTTTAGAAACTACTTCAGCATAACTTTACTATCTCAGAAAACTCTTTCCATGGAAGATAAAAGCTGCAAATAACTTATTGTTCTTTCAAGAAACTTCTTTGAGGAGCCATAAATTATTTAGTAGAAAGTATCAAAGAACTGTTTATATCCTAACTCTTGAAACTGTTTGCCTCAAAACTATTGTCTTACTGTTTATACCAATCCTAAATGATTATTTTATGATCCTTATTCATTCAAAACTAAATCTGGCACTGGAAGACCCATCATAAACAGATTTTAAAATCTTAGTAAACACCCAACTTTGTTCTTCCTCTTCTGAGATATTGCTAAGATTTTGTTAAGATAGTGCTTTCCCTACCTAGGTAGTAATAACACAGTATTGTCTTATCAACAGGTTGTTTTGGTGATATTTAAAGAAGTCAGAATTTTACAATATGTCTCACAATACTGTGATCTTTTCTCTTTTGATTGCTAATGGATTGGAAAAATAAAGAGTAGAGAAAAGGATCATCATAAATATAGTGAAAGATTGGAAA
Source organism: Carlito syrichta (assembly GCF_000164805.1). Lineage (NCBI taxonomy): Eukaryota > Metazoa > Chordata > Mammalia > Primates > Tarsiidae > Carlito > Carlito syrichta. The sequence continues at coordinate 799,624 of NW_007246638.1, read as the reverse complement.
GAAGGCGAGAAGTCATATCATTTCTCTTCATTATCTCTTCTTTTGACAAATTATCTCCTTTACTCTCATGTGCTCTCATAAACTTGATTTCTGTACTCTTTTTTCTTACAGGAAAATAAACCAGAAAAATTGCCAGATAATGGTTCAGATGTGAGTTTATGAGAGTTAGAGACATAGTATACAAAAACAGAAAAGTAGGAGAGATATCAAAGATGATCAAAAGAAAGAATCAGTACACTTGATAATAAGTAGGCCATGGAAGAATGAGAACAATTTAAAGATGGCTAAGAATTAAGGGATTCAACACCTGGGGAGTAAAGATGTCATGGTCAGAATGGGGGGAAATTGCCATACTATAATTATTTTGTAGGCTATTTATAAACTTGGAAATTGCCTGTTTCAGATTGATTTTGAAGATAAAAATGGAGATTCCTTAAAGAAAATATACGGAAAGAGATCGCCTAGGAAGAATGTGAACTGACAAGGTAAAGAATGAATATTGGAAGTCTTGAGAATAAATGGAGCTTTTCATGGCTTTAGAAAGAGGTAAGTAAAAATCTTTTACTGACACTTAAAGAAAAAAAAGAAAAGGATGAAAATAAAAAGGAAGGAAAGATAGGAGAAATTGAGGGAAGGAGAAAGAAAGAAAAGAGAAGGAAAACAAAATAAAGGAAAACATTTCAATGAAGAAAAGAAAACTAAGTAAATCAAGGAGATAAAGGACCAAATCAAGTTTTAATTTTTTTTTTCTGAAGGAGGGAGCTGGCTGACTCTGAAATAAAGGTGAAAAATACATAAGAGTAGAACTTAACAACAACAAAACCAATTAAAATTTTAATCTTGTTCAGAAAAAGAACATTAACTCTAGAGAGAGATTTTAGAGGCAGCTGAAAATTAAAGCCAGATTGCAGAAGATAAAGGAGATTCTGTATATAAATGAAAAATCAGGAAAGGTGTTTGAATATTTCCACTTATCCATTGTCTCTGTTGCATTGTCTCTGTTGCATTTTAAAGCAAAAGCAAAACAAACAAACATGAATATATAAAAGTGAAACAAAACTTGGACTGAAAATGGATTCTGAACAAATAATTGTTTGAATTAAAATATGATCTAACTGTGTGTGTGTTTGAGAGAGAGAGAGAACATTTAAATGTTTGTCCTACTTTTTCCTCATTCTTCCTGATGATCACATTCTCCCAGTTTCATGAGACATTATATTTAGTTGATGAGGTCATATGGTAGTTTGCTTTTATTTTCTTCCCTCTTTGCCATCATCTATTCTTCAGCTCCTGTTTCCAGCACTTCCATGGGTCATGCAGCCCCATCTCATTACAGATAGAATCCTTTTTTAATGAACTTCCATAATATCAAAATCATGTATCACTTATCAATTTCTCCCTTGAAGTACCTACATGAAAAACTATAACGAGGTTCTTCCTAGGGAAAACTTTTCCTGTTTAGTGAACTTTGCCTAGTGCCTGAAGTTTCTGAGTGGTTAATGATGTTTTTTTCTGATGTCTTGAGAATCGATCTCTCAGAATTTTATCTTAAAATCTCAGCAAAAGAAAACCATTTTCCAGTCTGACAGCCCACAGACTGGGAAAAAGTATTTGTCAACTCCATGTCTGACAAAGGCCTGACATCTTGGATCTACAAGGAACTCAAACGTGCTGAAAAGAAAAAAACAAACAACCCCATTACAAAGTGGGCAAAAGATATAAACAGACACTTCTCAAAAAAAGACATACGAGCGGCCAACAGATACATGAAGAAATGTTCAACCTCACTAGTCATCAAGGAAATGCAAATTAAAACTACACTGAGATACCACCTAACTCCAGTCAGAATGGCCATGATCAACAACTCAAAAAATAACAGATGCTAGAGAGGATGTGGTGAAAAGGGAATACTTCTACACTGTTGGTGGGAGTGTAAACTAGTACAGCCTCTGTGGAAATCAGTGTGGCAATTCCTAAAAGCTCTAAAAATCAACCTTCCATATGACCCCGCCATCCCCCTACTGGGAATATACCCTGAAGACTCAAATCACTCTATAAAAAAGATACCTGCACACATATGTTTATCACAGTATTGTTCACAATAGCAAGATCATGGAACCAACCATGCTGTCCATCAAAAGAGGACTGGATTTTAAAAATGTGGTACATACACACAATAGAATATTACGCAGCCATAAAAAGAACAAAATCATGAATTTCGCAGCAACCTGGATGGAATTAAAGTTTATAATACTGAGTGATCTCTCACAGAAACAAAGATCTGAGTATCACATGTTCTCACTCATAAGTGGACCTTGAACAACTATCATAATACTGTAAGAAAAGGATTGACAGTGGAGGGGGCAGGAAGGGGAAGGGAGGTGGGATTAACAGTAGTGAATATCTGTCTAGGGATGGGGGACACACCTCATCAACAAAGGTACCTGCACAATGCATATTTGTATACCTAACCCTTAACTGTACCCCACAATTTTAAAATAAAAAATATGTATTAAAAAAAAAGAAAACCATTTTCTAAGGATAATAAGAGAAAAGCCACCAGTGGATTGTAATTTATAAAAGGATGTGTATTACATAGATTTTGTACCATTACTCATAGGCAATTGACTTTGTGTGTGTGTGTGTGTGTGTGTGTGTTGGAGTCTCACTCTTGTTGCCTAGGCTGGAGTGCAGCGGCACGCTCATGGCCACCACAGCCTCGACCTGCTGGGCTCAGTGGATCCTTCCACCTCAATCTTCCAAGTAGCTGGAACTACAGACGCACACCACCACACCCGGCTTATCTTTTGATTTATTGTAGAGACGAAGTCTCACCAAGTTGCCCAGGCTGATCTCAAACTTGTGGGCTCAGGCAATCCTCTCGCCTCTGCCTCCCAAAATGCTGGAATTACAGGCTGAACCACTGCACCCGGCCAAGCAATTGACTTCTACTTGTAGCACTTTCACTTTTTGATTTAAGAAAAAACTTGCTTTATTTTACCTTGTTTGTGTGAAAATTGAATGCTCAAGACGCAGAGTGAAATCTTGTTTAAGGTACAAAAATGTGTTTTGTTTTTATAAATGCATAGATTGGTTGTATTATGTGTTCTGCTTGCCATGTATAAGTGTATCTTTGGGATTTTTGCTTTCTTCATTTAAAGTGTGAACTCTAGTCCTACATTGTGTAGGCAGCATTCTCAAAGTGTGGTACATGAACTAACTGCACTAAAGTCACTTGAAGTAATTGAGATGGGGAGTTTATTGGTGATACATTTCTTTAAAAAAAAGGGCACTTGAGATTCTTCTTAAATCAAATAAGCTGGGAATCTGCATCTTTAATAAGCAATTTTGGTTGATGATTAAGCATTGAAGTTTGAGAAATTCCCTAGGAAACGATGATACATAAATAGTACCAGTATTTATGTTTGACACAAAATCTATATTTGAAGCAATTTTAAGATGCTCTTGGTGATCTGCAGATTTATTTGTTCTATTACTGGAAATTGGGAGAAAGAAGATTTTTGAGGAGCAAGGATTGTGCATTGACGGAACTTGAGAACAGGCAACTATTGAAGTCAGACCTTCACAGTTCCTGTATGGAAACCCTCCTGGGAACTGCCCAGGACTTCATTGCTCTTTTTTTGTTTTCCTGTCCAAAAATGAAACAGACAGACTGGCATGTGCACAGATAGTTTTCTGGAACTTTGGAAAGAATTTGCCCAAATCCTTGATTCCTTCTTACATATAAAGCCTAGAGAGTGACAAATCAGAATTTTACTTAAAGGGATTGAAGTAGGTAAGATTGAGATGTCCAGTGCCAATTCAATGGCAGAGAATTGTGAAGTACAGGAGATGAGTCAACAGAGCTCGAGACTGTAGCTGTTACTGAACAAGAAAAAGTCTTCAGTTATTTATGGAAGTTCCTGGTGAGAACAATGTGGGGAAGTTAGCTGGGTTGAATGCATTTGGGGAAGAAAATAGAAAGTAGGATTTCTGGTCATGAAAACTCAGAATTGAAGAATAGCTTTGTAATATATTGTCATTAATTGGATTCTTATTATTTCAGGTACTGTGTGAAACATTTCACAAACATTATCTAATTTAATCTCCATGAATCTTTGCTTCTGAGGCAAACATTATTATTTACATGTTACAGATGAGCAAATAAGGCTTAGGAGGTAAAAGCACTTCCCCTGAGTTTTCATAGCTATTGGTACTAAGTTTATAAGGAAAATCTAGGACAAACTCCTAAGTAATGCTTCAGAGAAGACTCACTCAACTGAAGCTGAAAATATTGGTTACCCTTGAATACCAAGCAATTATCTAGTTGAAGGTAAAGTAGTAAATATTTGGAGAAAGAATCCCATTTTGCATAATCCCTAATCTATTTCTATTTGGAACCTCACTATTTGCAAAAGCTCAATGACCTAGTGCTCTAATTTGTTTATGGACTCATCTGGGTTTACTGACATTCTTTGCTAGTCTGTACAATTCTATATTCCTGAAGGAATCACTGGAATAAGAAAGAAAATGACAGTGTGTCTAAGTGGCTGATAGAGTGATGCTTTAGATGACTCATTCAAGAGGGAGGATTATTCTCAAGTGTGCCAAAAAAAAAAAAATCCTCCATCGTATCACACTTGTCCTTACCCCTTACCATTGGCAAGGCTCTTGTTCTGCCTTATATTTTCATCCTCTGTCTTCTCAGTCACTTGATTCTTACCTATTACTTACCCCGAACTCTCATTCTGAAGGACTCTGCTCATTACAACTGTTTCAAAGTCAAAGAATTCAATAGATCTTTTTCTTTGCCTGCTTCATGTTCTTGCAAAGGACATGAGTTGTGTGCACATAGTTATATTACAATACATAACATAAAAAATTTTCTATGACTCCAACATAAATGAAAGCTTGATCAACAAAGCAATGTTACTATGCTCCATCTATAATCTATTTGTGCTCCATACATGTATTTTCAATTTAAAAAATCAAACAACTAAAATGATATTAAATTTGTCCCCTTTTAAAATTTACTTTCTGATCTGAACTCTGTTTTATTAAATAAATATATTTCCTATTCCCGAGTCTTCTTTTTCCTCACTTCCTTCTTCTAGCTCACTCTATAATGTATTATTACAAAACTGTAGTGTAAGGGCACTAATTCCCTACCCTCATGACTTCATCTAAGCCTAATTACTGACCAAAGACCTAAACTATAAATACCCTTATATTAGGGGTTAGAGTCTCAACATATAAATTTTAAGAGGACACTACATAACTACCTTACTCCTTGTCCCACTCCATGCCTCTTCCCTTTCTGTCACATATCAACACTGGGTCCTAGGCACATGCAGATTCAATATCTGGGGCATCAATTGTCTATCCTGATAATGAGAAGTGAAAATACAAGATCTAATTTACCATGCACTAGAACACACATGATTTTTTTTTAACTCAGCAAAACCAATATATTTGGCATTATCTTAAAGTTATTCAGTGTAAACTAAAAAACAAAAAATTATTCAAAGAAAGAAAACAGAGGTATTATTTTTCTTGGAATTAAGATAGTCTTTATGCTCTATTTTGTAATGTATTTTTAAAAATAAAATCAGTGACTTTTAGTATAGTTACAAGGCTGTGCTACCATCACCACTATCTAGTTGTAGAACACTTTTGTAACGCTAAAAAGAAACCTCATACATGTTAGCAGTCGCTCCTCATTTTTCCTTTTTTGAGTCCCTATGACCCACTTGTCTATTTTCTTTCTTTGTGGATTTTCCAATTCTGGATATGGCATTAAAAAAATCATATAAATGCATGGTCTTTTGTATTTGACTTTCTTCACTTAACATAATGTTCTCAAGGTTCATTCGTCCTGTAGCATGTACCAATACTTGATTCCTTTTTACTATTTTTCATTATATGCATATTATCACTTGGATTGTTCTCATATTTTTGGATCTTATGTATAATGCTACTATAAACATTGTGTGAGCATATGTTTTGAATTTTTGAGGGTGTGTAACTAGGGGTGGAATTGTTGGGTCATATAACTCTGGTTAACTTTTTGAAGAACTGCACCATTTCTGTATCGGTTACACCATTTTACTATCCCATCAGCAACGTATGAGGGTGCCAATTTATCCACATTATTATCAACACTTATTTGCCTTTACAAAAATTATTACTATCACCATCCTAGTGTTTATGTAGCAATATCTCATCTCATCATAATTTTGATTTGCATGTTCCTAATGATTAATCATGTTGAGTATATTTTATGTATTTGTTGGCCATTTCTATATCTTTTAGAAAAATGTCTATCCCTCGAATCCTTTGCCCATTTTTGATTTGAATTTTTGTAATTGAAAAATTTTAAGGGTGTTTTATTTATTCTGGATTCTAGACCCTTATCAGATATATGATTTTCAAATATGTTCTCCCTTTCTGTGGTTTGTCTTTTCAGTTTCATCATTCAATCCTTTGGCACACACACATTTTTAATTTTGATGATGTCAGATTTTTCTATTCTTTCTTTGCTTACTTGTGCTTTTGGTTGCACAGTCCAAAGTCACAAAGATTTACACCTATGTTTTCTTCTTGCATGTAGGCCCTTCATCCATTTTGAGCTAATTTTTTATATCATGTGAGATAGAAGGTCCAGTTTTATTCTTTTACATTTGAAAATCCATTAATCTCCATCCATTTGTTGAAAGGACACCTCTCTCTTTATTGAATGGTCTGGGCACCCTTGTTAAAATTCAGTTGGCCATATATGTATTAGTTTATTTCTAGAGTCTTAATTCTATTCTATTGATCTATATATCTAAGACAAAACCTCACTGTCATAATACTGAATCTTTGTAATTTTGAAGTTGGAAGATGTGATCCCTTTTGCTGTTGTTGTTCTTCCTTTTCAGTATTGTTTTGGTTATTATGAATTTTTTGAATTTTGAAATAAATTTTAGAATTAAGTTTTCCATTTTTCCAACAAAGCCAGTTAGAATTTTAATATGGGTCGCATAGATTCTGTAGATCAATTTGAAGAGTGTGGAAATGATCAATGCTCCAATCCTACCCAAAGATGCCCATGTCTGAATCCCCAGAATCTGTAAATATGTTACTTAAATGGCAAAAGGGACTTTGTAGATACGATGAGTTAAGGATCTTAAAATTTCCCCTAGCTGTCTTAGGGAGTCCAGTATAATGACAAGTGTCCTTATAAGAAATAGGCAGAAAAATATTTTACTATAGGAGAAGACACTGTGATGATGGAAGCAGATACTGAAGTGATGTGGCCACAAGCCAAGGCATTCTAGCAGCCTCTATAAACTTAAAGAAGCAAGAAAATAAATTTCCTCTGAAGCCTCCAGAAGAAAGTATCTCTTGCCAATATGTTTATTTTATGACATATTTCTGACCTCCAGGACTGTAAGAGAATAAATTTGTGATGTTTAAACTACTAAAGTTGTGGTAATCTGTTAGACGACAAGAAAACTAATACAGAGAGTAGTGCCATGTAAACAATACTGTCTTCCACTCCAGTAGAAGAATACTTTTCCATTTATTTAGATCTTCTTTAATTTATCTCAATAAACCGGACTCGGTGGCTCAGCCTTTGGGAGGCTGAGGTGTGTGGATTGCCTGAGTCCACGAGTTCGAGACCCGCTTGGGCAGCAAGACCTCATCTCTACAATAAATCAAAAAATCAGCTGGGCGTGGTAGCACATGCCTGTAATTAAGGCTACTTGGAAGCCTGAGGCAGAAGGATCGCTGGAGCCCAGCAGGTCGAGGCTGCAGTGGCCAGGAGGGGCCACTGCACTCCAGTCTGGGCGACAGAGTGAGACTCCAACTCAAAAAATAAATAAATAAATAAATAAACAAATAAATAAATAAATAAACAAATTATTTCAATAATGTTAGATAGTTTTCAGTATACAAGTCTTACGATTCTTTGTTTAAATTTATTGCTAAATATTTTATTATTTCTGATGCTATTTCAAATTGATATTTTTCTTAACTTTGTAGACATATTGTTCATTGCTAGTATAAATAAATATATTTATTTATTTATTTATTTTAAGGATGTGGAGTAAAATTCAGGGTTAGGAATACAAATGTTCATTATGCAGGTACCCTTGTTCATGAGGTGTGCCCCTCCCTTCCCTGGCAGTTTCCTTCAATTGCCAATCACACCGCACCTCCCCTGACAATTTCCCACTACTGCCAGTCCCTTTCTCATAGTATTATGATAATTGTTCAAGGTCCACTTATGAGTGAGAACATATGGTACTCTGCTCTTTGTTTCTGTGATAGATCACTGAGTGTGATAGACTCTAAATTCATCCAAGTTGTTGCAAAGTCCATATGTTTGTCCTTTTTGGCTGCATAATATTTCATTGTGTATATGTACCACACTTTTTTTTAATACAGTCCATCTTCAATGGGTATCATGGTTGGTTCCATGCTTTTGCTATTGTGAATAAGAGCTGCAATAAACATGCGTGTGCAGGTATCTTTTTGGTAGAATGACTTGAGTTCTTCCAGGAATATACTCAATAGGGGGATTGCTGGGTCATATGGAAAGTCAATTTCTAGTTCTTTCAGAAATCACCACACTATCTTCCAAAGAGGTTGCACTAGTTTGCATTCCCACCAGCAGTGTAGAAGCATTCCCTTTTCTCCACATCCTTGTTAGCATCTGTCGTTGTTTGTTTTATTAATGATGGTCATTCTTACGAGAGTTAAGTGGTATCTCAATATGGTTTTGATTTGCATTTCTCTGATGATTAGTGATGCTGAGCACTTTTTCATGTGTCTGTTGGCTACACTTCTTAAAAGAAATACATCATTTTTGAAAAACATTTGTTCTTGAGCTACTTTATAAGCCAAAGATAAAAATTATGAATTCAGTTTCTATTGTGTGATACAAGATCAATATGCTTGATCAATATAATTGATCTTGTATTACACTATAGAAATTGAACTTATTATTTTGATCTTTGGTTTAAAAATTAGGCCAAGAACTGGATCCAGGTCCCAAAGTAGATCAGCAGTATCCTTAGGGCTTCACTTTCCCCTTGAGGATTCATAGAAACATTATTTAGTGGGCAACTCGTTTGGGTCCCCTCCCACTGTGGGAACTTTTCTTGCTTCTCAATAGACCCTGCTTTCTAAAAAAAAAAAAAAAAAAGAAGCTACCTGCACAACCAATGTTTATGTACCTAACCCTGAATTATACCCTACATCTTTAAATAAAACTTTTTTTAAAAAAGAAAAATATTAGTTAGCTACATACTCATAATAATTTTTCATACATGCAGAGAAATAAAAACCTTATTTTGCTTTTGTGACTTTGCCAAAAAAAATTAACATTATAATTAAGATCTGAATTTTAATGTACTCCAGACATAAATTGTCTGTCATCCTTTATTATAATAAATAACACAGTAATCTTCCATGTAAGTAATGAAAAAGTCTGCCCATTGCATCCTTCCTGCTTCTTCTTTTTTAGACTAATTTCTCTTTTGTTCATTCATAGAAACTTTACAATTTTGCTGTGCATTCCTTCAAATATTTCAAAGAATTCCATCTGGAAAGTAAAAGGAAACCTCAGAAAGTCAAATAAAACACCATGAACATCACCAATCTTTGGAAAATCAAGTGATCAGGTTACAAGTAGCCTCAGAGAGCTGCCATTGCCCATACAGCTGGTATTTGGAGAACACAGTCATCACAAACAGGATAACTGATACTACTAGACTAGAATTTCTTTACTACAGATTAAAGGAAAAAGTCAACTTTGTCTGTATGTTCATTGCAGTCACTGAAAGCTTAGCATTTCACACCTTGTCAGAGGTATCAGGTACAGAGCTGTCCTTGAATCTAATTTTCATTCCAACAGAAATGCAAGAAGTGAAATCACTGGACGCGTTGCATACACACACACACACACACACACACACACACACACACACACACACAAGAAAAGAAGAGAAAAGCTTTCTTCACTGTGTGGTTTGCTGTAATCATGTCTGAGGGGAATTCTGCAAAACATGCATTATAAAACATTAGGTTGCATTAGGTTCAATGCAAACTGTTTCACCAGATAATGGCAAATACGAGCACTAAATTGCCCATATTTGGAAAACTTACATAAGCAAATGTCCCATGAGATATACATCTAACCTGTTTATTGACTCAGCCTGGTATATTTGTTGATTATAAAAATATTCAGCTTTCTAGATTTCTAAAGTGTTAAGAAATTCTAATATATGCTAGAAATTGTACTAGGAAACCTATGAGAAAGATGTATGCATAAATTTTTTGTGACATCTTATCTTCATTTTTAACTTATAAAAATATATCAATAAAGAAGAGACTAGGAAAGATAAAGGGAGCTGATTTTCTTAAAATCCACATTTATAGAACAAAGTTTTCCTTTTGAAATCTTTTTTTCCTCTCATAAGAGCTGAAAACATGGGGGACTGTGTTATTGAAAACATTTTATTTATTGACTTGAGTGCTGCTTGCATTGTTGTTTATCTTGTGATAAATCACAGCTGTTAAAAGCAATAGTAATTGTGTAATTAGTGGAAAGATGGTTGATAAAGGTATAGATAGGTAGATGGTTATGTGATAAAGCAGGTTAAATAAGATGTCAATGATATAATAGGTGGGTATATAAGTGTTCAGTATACAATTTTTAAAACTTATCTAAGTGTTTAAACTTTTCCTAATAAAATGTTGTAAAGTAAATACAAGCCACATGCCTAGTTAAAGTGGTCATGGGGAAAAAATTGCCACTCAAGTATCTAGTATACTTTTCAGCAAAGAACACATGGGACATGGTCAAACACAGCATGGAACTGTTGGAAAGACCAAAAATTAGTCTCATAACTTACAAAATCCCATGCATTCATTTAACTACCAGACTAAACATCACAATATTTTTTTTAACAAGATAGAAAAAAAATGGTGAATGTTATCTTATTAAGAGAAGAATTGCTACCCAAATAATTTCAGCCCTCACACTGTATTTGTCAGGATTATGATAAAAAAAAAAAACTCTGAAATTAAATCAGTATCCAGTATTTTGTTTATTTGGCCTTTCTGGTAAGGTTGTTGTACTGCATAAAATTGACATTACAGAGCATTTGCACCTTGTAACCTGTCTGAAGGGAAGCTTGAGGTTAGGCAATGAGTGTACATGTGGCAGCCATGCTGTTTCACATGCCTTTAACTGGGATTATTTTAAATGAATAAAAATATCCTAAAAGTAATATAAAGACCCAATTCCATCTTCATACCTCCGCTCAGTCATTAGTTCTTCTTCCAGCCAAAGGTCATCAGGCACCAAGTTTTTTTTATTATATCTTTGCTGCATTTTTTATACCTGTAACATGAGTATGCATTTTTAAACATTAAATTTCTTCTTATTTCCTGTTTTGAGTGTTACATAAATAAAATTCTACCATGTGTTTTCTTTTGTTGTTACATATAACTTATTTGCACTTATTTGCATTGCTGAATACTATTTCACTGTATGATTGTACCTCATTTATCTTTTTCAATATCGACAGAAATTCAGTTACATTCATTTTGGAGCTATTACAAATTGTGTGGTCATGCATGCTTTTGTCCATATATTTTTGATGCACATGTAAATATATACTTTTTGTACACTTAAGAGTGGAATTGCTGAGTCATAGGGTAGGAATATTTTCAAAGTTAATTGATAAATGCTTAAGAGTGTTCCAAAATTAATTTATGCTTTCACAAATAGTATCTGAAATTCTCAACTGCTCAACATCCTTGCCAACATTTGAAATTTTTATTTTAACAATTCCTTTGAGTATTAAGTGGCATCTCATTATTATTTTAATTTTTATTTATTTGACTAAACAAGATTTTAAGCAACACTTGGTCCCTTGAATATTCCTTTTTGCAAAATGCATGTCTAAGTACATTTGTCTATTTTTTCTCTTGATTTGTCTGCGGTTTTATTTTTGGATTATAGCTTGCTTTACTTAATTTGAATAAGTTTTCTTTGTTAGTGATATGTGTGACAAATGTCTTCTCTCATTCCATGTACTTTTTTTCACTATTTTTCAATAAATTTATCATTTTTATTTTTCAAATATTAATGCAGTCTATTTTAAAACAGTTCTTTATCATTTTAATGTAAATTTTAAGAAATGATTCTATATCATGGGATTATGTAGATATTTTCCTGTATTATTTTCTATTTAATCTATTGGTTGTTGCATATTTAATTCTAAATTTACCTAAATTGAATTTTAATTTTTTTCTAAATGAATATCTGATTGTTTCAGCAGCATTTTAAAATAAGACATATTTTTCCCATGCATCTACAGTGTTATAACATGTCTAAGTTTCTGTGTTTCTATTCTGTCCTGTCCTATTCTATTCTATTCTCCTTTATTCTATTTATTTATCCATATGAAGATAAATATTTTACCTATTTAAATATTATAACTCTGTAAATCTTGAAATCCTGTAAAGAAAATCTTTTAATCGTGTTCTCTTCTTCAAGATTGTCTTTATTATGCATGACCCATTACACGGCCAAAGAAAATTTAAGAGTGCTTGTCAATTTCCACAACACTGAGATTGTATTAAATCTGTATACTAATTTTAGAAAACTGGTCTCTCTACAATTTTGATTTGTCTAAGAGAAGTTTTACACATCTATTGGAACTATTACATTTGAGTATAATACAAAAGCACATAAATCATTAGTGAACAGTTCCATGAATTTTCAAAAAGTGAAAGTTCTCTTGTAACCAGTACAGGTCAAGAAACAGTACATTACCAATATCCCAAAAGCCCCTCTTTTGTCTCCTCCTAATCTATTTTTGAACATTAAATAATTTGAATCATCCAATAAGAGCTCTTTTATCTACTGTACTACTGTTTGTAGATGATTTAATTGAGTCAACATTATATCTATGAAATTCACTCATAATTTTGTGTATATTTTATTGATTTATTCTCACTGCTATATATATTGCATTTTATAAACACATTCATTATTTTATCCATTTTATTATTGATTTGCATCTGAGAGCTTTTCAGTTTAAGGCTATTGTGATTACTGCTACCATAAACGTGCATGAGTTTTGTTGGTGTTATAGCTTGACTGGGTTCTCATGCCCACTGCCCAGAAAAACCTAAACCGACAAAGCCATTACAGTGGAGAAAGCATTTAATATCACAAAGCAACTGAATGAGGAGTGGGGGAGATATTTCTCAAGTCCACTTGTCTAAGAATTTAGAGGCTTGGTTTATATTTTAAAGGAATTTGCTTGGCAGAGGGTGAGAGGGCTGATTTGGTTGAGGATGTCATAAAATGTCAAAATTGCCTTCCCCTTCACATCACAGAACCAGTTGCTGGAAGGGGTTATCACAAGACCAGTGTAATAAGCTTCTTGGTACATGTGTGCTGGGTCTGCATAGGGGCTCAGGTCTGTCAGAGTACAAAGTCTGAAAAATATGTCAATTACTATTGTTAGATTTACAATAGATGTGTATACAGCAAGTCCCATGACCATCATCTACCAGCCTTTAGTCTAGTAACTATTATAGTGACAGTTTAGAAGGAAGACATTCCAACTTCAGAGCTTCCAGGTTCAGCTGAGGCATCCATTGAGGCAACATCACAGTTAAAGCTTCTCCATCTTCACAACCCCCTTTCCTTCTCTTCTCTTCCATGCATGTTTATCACAAAAGCCCTCACTTTCAGGAAAACATCTTGCATGCTAAATTGTGTCTCTGAGTTGACCACTCAACCGGTGACACCCTCAAATCCTGTTGAACATGGGGCTTGTAAAAAATTGACTTTCCTAATTTGGTAAAGCTTTAGTTTTAGAACACTTATTTGGACTAGAAATTGTGTGATTGGGTTTTGTCTACTAAGACTCTGGTGTTTCAGATAGTACTAATCCACAATGACAGGGAGGCCTTTGTTATTTTATTAAAATAAATTACTTTTGTTAATCTCTTTCTCAAATCTTCTTTTGTAGGAGTTGTCGTTTTATCTTTATGATTTTCTGTTTATTAAACTAAATTTGAAAGAAACATGGAAAATTTCCTTGTCCTAACTAGGAAAACCTGGACCATTATCATCAGTAACCTGCTAGGTTGTAATAGTCATCATGAGAATAAGAGTATTTATAGACCACTCTTACCATTCAACATCTACCATTCCAATAAGCCTTATCATCCTATACTATCTGCAGCTTTTATTCATGGATAAGGATGGCATGAAGTGGTATGAAGCAAGAAAAATTTAAGAATGAGTTATAATTACAAAGTATGTAAGAGAGAAAAAACATAATTTTATAAAGAGAAGACACAATAATCAATGGCAAAAATTAAAAAGAAAATATCAATATCAATTTCCTAGGATAGTATTTTATAGGATAGAATTAATGATTTCACAGGATAAATGTAGAACAACATATATTCCAATCTTGCCTTCATTTGAACTTTTAGGACATGCTCACTACATTTCTGGTATACAAGCTTTTTCAGTACTGATTACATATGTTTTTCATATAATGCTACCAGCAGTGAGAATAGGTAAGGAGCCTGTGGGATCAGCAAGAAGAATACTCTCTTTCTACAAAAAGTATTCATCTCTCATTTAACATAGTGTGAAACAGACCTAGGAAAGCATGCAGCCAGATCAGAGACAAGAGAAGACATTGATAGGAAGAACCCGTTGGTATTGTGGAGCAATAATCTTGAGATACTTTAAAGGAGTTGGGTGTGGCCATACCTGGTGGATTGCCCAACTTGCATAAATTTTGTGGGAAGCTAAAGGGACTACCCTGGGTTCAAGCAGCAGAAGATACACAGGATAAATGATGACAACTGCTAACTTCATTGTCTTTGGGTAAGGCTGCACTGTATACACAAGACCAGGTAAGAACCAGCAAGGGACCACAAAGTGGGTTCAGGCCCAAAGACAGTTGTTGAACTGTTGGTGGCCCGAAGTCCTGAACTCATCCTGTGTCCAATGTGAGAATCACTACAAATAAGCACCTCATCCCTGTTCTGGTGAACAAATTTTATGTGATCTCGTGAAACCAGAACTCAGCAGAAGGGCTTCAGGACAAATCCAAAGATACAAATCCTGCAAAGGTTTGTGAAAGCAGATGAGCTATTTCATAGTTCAGATTTCAGCAGTCTGCAGCAAGGATGAGGGCAGCCAAACTCCCACTTACCCTTTCAGTGCACTACCAGGTTCTTCTGGGCTCCTAGTCCCTCTCAGCTAGCTCTGTTGGTCTCTCTTTTTCTGTGTCTCAAATTTTTCCTTTGAGTTTACTGTTAAGTTCTAATATTCTTCCTTGCAATTCTATTTGACATATGACTATCTATTCATAGTTGTTCCTTTTTCTAGGGAGAACTGCTCTCCTATGTCTCATGTCAGCCATCTTGAACTCCCCTTTCCCCTAAGGCTGGTTTTAAAATCTTACTTCCAAGTATTTGAAATGAGACAATTCCACTTTTTAATCTCATGGGGGCTTTTGGTCAACTGGTAATAAATCAGTGGACCCATAAAAGGAAGGTACATTTTCTTTACACATGTAAAACTTATTGAATCCCATAAAAAGAAAAACTTTACTCTAAAATAATATTTAAACTTGAAAATGATAGCAGGCCTAATTTCCAGTATTGTATTAACTACTCCAGACACTGAAATATGCCAGAAGCAAAGTTATTGCTGTGATGACTGACTTAATGCTCATAAGTCAATGGGTTCCAGATATGGAGCAACACACATTTACACATCATTAACATTCATCACTTCTTTGTTTTTTTCTTTCCCTTTTACCCAATCATTCTATTTTCAGACCCTATGTTTTATTTCTTATTGTCCACCACTTTTTCCTTTATTATATTACTGGTCTTCTCTCCTCTTCTTATCTTCCTCTCTATCTCTTTCTCTTTCTACCTCTCTGTCTCTCTTTGATTGAAAAAATTATTTTATTCTCTTCTCTTAATCTCTTTTTCTTTTTTCTTTTATTTTTTCTCTTCTCTTACTTCCTTTAATGATCATAACAAAAAGCAAAATATGTTTTCATTTTATCATATGTACTAATCATAGGATTTAATTATAATTTTAAGTCATTTTAAGAGATTTCTTTATTTTTTTATTTCCTCTGTAAACAATATGCTATCAGCAAAATCAACTTCTACAGATGTGTGTGCTATTTTTCTTCTTTATATCTGTTAGCAAATCCTGAAAGAGCAATTTCCTACTTCTTTCTGTAGGCTTGACTATTGTTGTGCCACAGGTTAATGAGAAAAAGAGCACTAGGCATGATTTTAATATTCTTTATCACAATAATTTGATCATTCTCAGTACATAACTTTTTATTGTCCTCAAAGTCCAGGGTTGTTTGTTGTTGTTGTTGTCATTGTTGTTGTTTCCCCTGAAGTCATACTGAAGTAGATATTGCATAAACTACTCTTATACAATAAGTGAAATTATATAGAATTTGATTTACACTATCACTTTCCAGGTGCATAAAAAAAATTTAAAAATTCTACCTATTTCCCAAAACATAGTTTTTCTTTTCCTTGTTTAATAGTAGTAAGAACTTTCGTGCCAAGCAAACCCTTAAGAAGTTTAAATCTACCACACACACTTTCAACTCTTGAAAATACATTCACCCAGTGACTCAGCAAGCTAGCATACTAAGAGAGCCTGGCCTTTTAGAGTAGGGAGATGGTAATGCTTACCAATTTACAATGGGTAAGCGCGCTAAGATGGAATTTTAAGCACTTGGCCACCTAGATGCTTTTGTTTTGTGTGAGAAGGAGAGTTTTATGTGGTCTTTTACCTTACACCAACTTCTTTCAACACAAACCAGCTCTTCTGATGATGTGTGGATGGTATTTAAGATCATCAACAAGAAGAGAACTTAAAGAGATGAGAAAATTTCACTAGACTAGTTGTTAATATAAATAGAATGTTCTAATCAAGTTTATGAACAACACAAAAAAACGCAATTCATCACAGTTGATTGTTTTTCCTTTTCTTCCACGTTTATTTTTATGTCATGTATTATGACCTAAGATTTTGTCTTGCCCATTCACTATAGTTAAAGGTTGAACACTGACTTTATTCTAGGCTTGGGGATTAGAAAGTCTATCTTCAAGAAATTGAAATGATGGAAAGAAACATGAAAATTACATTAAATTATAAAATGTAGCCAACTATTTTAAACCCCAGCCCTCATATTTTTTCTTTTTACCATAGAATATATCACCTGGTAGCATTCCATATACTTTCCCTGTTTATTGTGTTTATCATTGGTGGTGCACCCCTCCTACTATAACATACACACCACAAAGGCAGAGATATTTGGTTGTTTTGATTAATGATGTTTCCAAAACCTAGAAAGAGTGCCTTGCATAAAATAGGTATTAAATATTGCTTACCTGAGTGATGTGCAGTTTATCACTAAGGCCTGCAATGGATGCTATGGTGCATCAACAAAAGCCCCTCTCCCCAGCCAGTGCACCATACACTAGCTGCTATGAATATTAGATACTGAAAGATTCTTTCAGTTGTATCCTTCACTGGGTTTTGGCTTAAGCTGCATTGAACTATATTGTCCAAAGTTATTTTAAGATTGTGACCTGAGTCTGATGACTGTGTAATACAAGGATACAATAGGTGGTCCTCTTGCTTTACCTGAGAACAAGTCTAAAAGGGCATTCCAGGCTTTGAATTCACGGTAAAACAAGGTGAGGCCTCACTTGCAACTGCATTGTGAATCAGTTTCTCCTTCCACATTTTAACAGGAGTTAATGTGGTTCCCCAGAGCAAGCACTTCTGTGTCTTAGAGTCTGTTTCCAGGAAATCCAGTCCAAATATATATACACACACACACAAGCATTGACTATTTTTCCTTAGTACAACAGGAGTGGCTTCAATGAGAATAATTAAGAAAATGAAAA
The DNA here is from genome assembly GCF_000164805.1 of Carlito syrichta. Classification (NCBI taxonomy): domain Eukaryota; kingdom Metazoa; phylum Chordata; class Mammalia; order Primates; family Tarsiidae; genus Carlito; species Carlito syrichta. The sequence goes on along the minus strand of NW_007246638.1, from coordinate 781,627 downwards.
AACAAACAGTATTCAAGGCAATTATACAACCTACACAAAGGCAAAGGAATATTTTAAAAATTATTTTTTTCATGATTTCAGTTTTCTTCCATTATCCTTATATAAGCAGGGATCCATCATTTTTATTCTATAGGTAGAAAACTAAAGAACAAAACTGGAATATAAATTCTTTAGGCAAGATGACATGTTTTATTATTCTTCATAATCTCTTCATCCTTAAGCCATTGTAACTTCCCACTCCCAATGCCTTGGGGTACAATTGGATATTATAGACTAATCAATGTTATATGTTGATTCAATAAATAAAACATTGTCCAGAAGTAAAATGAAAAAAAGTTTGTATTTATTAGGAGTATATTTTAGACTAATAGAGTAACAATTTCCGATTTATATTTTATGATTCATAACCTAATATAGAGCATGGCCCATAAAAATGCAACAATGAAAAATAAATTATAATAAATTCTATAAAGTGATCTTCTTTGTTTTTGTTATTAATTTTGACTGTCTTTCATACCAATTGAAGCTGATAATAAATCTGAAGTATTTTTGTGTTTTGCCTTCTTTACTTTATCAGAGCAACTTTTGAGTATATGGGTGTTTCATAGAAATGATTTACAGGAGCTCTGATATGCTGGAAAACGATAGACACTTGTCATGAGCACAGTGTCCAGTGGGATGAACTGTAAATATTTTTCTGAAATTCTTTCTAAAACAACTTTAAAAAGCCTTGTATCTTGCTTGCTTGTATGTTTCTAAGATGATAGCATATTTATAGATAATATTTAATATACAATTTTGCATCATAATTTTAAGTGGTTATGAAGGATTATATTTTCTGCTATTTTGTGAATCTTAACATTTAAAAATAAGATTGTCGCATCATTAATCTAAATGTTTCCAAAGGTTTCTGAACACCACAGTGTTTTGATAGTCAATTCCCTGTATTTAAGAAATACTTGAGGAAGCTCTGTTTTAGCAGCAGAAATTTTAAATTTCATCAGTATTCTTTATCCATGAATGAATGTATCCATTCACTTCTTTCACATAGTTTTTTGCTTATATATTTTTATAAAAATGTTTTTATTAATCATACTATCATATTCTCTACAACAAAAAACAAACTTTCACGTATATGTGTGTATTTATATATACAGATATATGTGTGTGTGTATATATATATATATTCATAAAGAGGAAAATAGACTGTTTTTATTTTAAAAAGTCATGTCCCCATTAAAAAATGGGCAAAGAACATGAACCGACACTTCTCAAAATATGACATACAAGCAGCCAACAGACACATGAAAAAGGATTCAGCCTCACTAATGATCAGAGAAATGCAAATCCAAACTCCAATGAGATACCACTTAATTCTAATAAAGATAGCTATCATTGATAAGCAGCTATCTAATAAATATAGCTAGAAAAACAGCAGATGCTGGTGCAGTTGTGAGAAAAAGGGAACAATTTTACACCTTTGGTGGGAGGGGAGTGCAAGCTAGTTCAATCCCAATGGAAAACAGAGTGGTGATTCCTAAAAGAACTAAAAGATAATCTTTCATACAATCCAGAGATCCCTGTTCTGGGAACATACCCAGAGAAGCATAAATCACTGTTCAAAAAAAGACACCTGCACACTCATGCTTATTGCCACACTATTCACAATAGCAAAAACATGGAACCAACCTCACTGCCCATCAAAAGTGGACTGGATAAAGTAAATGTGGTACATATAGACAACAGAGTATTACGCAGCCATAAAGAAGAAAAGAATCATGGATTTCACAGCAAATTGAATAAAGTTGAAGACCATCATACTAAATGAACTATCACAGAAACTAAGAACTGAATACCACATGTTCTCACTGGTAAGTGTGCCTGCCATGAACACTAGTCACATTAGCACAAGGGAGGGATTGGCAGTTGGTGGGCATTGCTAAGGGAGGGAGGAAGAGGGGCGATTGGGAGGCATGTGACAACAAAAAAGACCTGGTCAACTACCAAGGAGGAGTGAGGGACAGTTAGAAGCTTAAACTTTACATGCATGCAGCCTATTTACATAGTTAACTCTCGTTTGTAGCCCATATCTCTATAATACAAAAAATGCATATGACAATGAGATCCATGCCCAGTGGGTTATCATTATGATCATTATTAACATAAAATTGATTTTTAAAATGTATTATATATTTTGATAAATGTTATAAACAAAATCTTGTTAGAAATTAGCATGTTATTTACATGGATGAAGATTTTATTTTTAAATTTGCCACTTATTGTTAAAGACAAGTTTCTACATGTACATTTTCACTTTTGGTTGTTTTCAGAGTAAGCAACTAAAAAAACTTGTTTGCCTAAATAATTTATGTAGAAATGGAAGGGGTTTTCTAATAGTGATATTATTTACTTCTTTTAACTCTTTCTGAGCTATATTCCCCCAAATCACTCAGTGATCTAGTATAATAAATTGCCTTATGAAATCTAAGTCATTCCTACTTTGTGTTAAAATAGTCTACCAGGTCCTCTCTATCTACAGAAAGATTTAGACTGTGTATGTGTGTGTGTGTGTGTGTGTGTGTGTGTGTGTGTGTGTGTGTTCTGGAGGTCCATGTCTTTAATCTGCAATGGGAAGAAACACAGTTGATTGATTTGAGATGAGGCAGTGAGGAAATGGAACAGCTGTCTTGGTTTTAGATTGATCAATATCAGTAATGAGTACACATGAAAGTTGAACATCTGAAAATGAATCCACTGAAACTATTTATATCTTTGTCCTCCTCACAAAGTCTCCTTGCTTTTTAAGGATACTAGCACTCTAGATTGAACACTGCCGAATTACTATAAATTAAGTGCTTGTTTATAAAATGAATTATCGTTTATGAAACTAATAGATAAGTGGATGAATGAAAATTAATGTTAAGCTTATTTGGTCATGAGTAAAGTACTGGATTTATAAGTTGATGTGGTTTGTTTGAGAATTATTATATGCAGTTTCTGACATTTATTTTACAGAAAAATCTAAACTATAAAGTATTTTAAATTGTATGGCTTTGTGAGTACTAAAATTAATAATTAATGAAATTGCCATCACGTTATGTTTGACAGACATAAAATTAAAGTAATTTTAATGTTGAATATTTTTTCTTGTTTTGTCAAAGATTAAATTATTTTTAGAACCTCAAACGTTTTCATTGGCCCCTGGGAAGCTTACATTCTCTAAGCCCTATGGCTTTTGTGACTACTAGATAAAATAGCCTGGGTCCTGGCTTGCATCTGTGGAGAGATTGTAAAAAGACACTGAAAACAAACAAACAAAATAAGCTTGAAATCTCAACTTTAGAGATTTTGTTGAACTGACCTTGATTATTGTCAGGAGTATAATAAAAGTTGAAGCATCCTTTGCTCAAAACAGGCTACCTACCTAAGGCTAGAGCCCACCATTAGCGCTTCATTGCTTCTAGTGTATGCCTATTTTGAAAATCCTTACAATAAGGTGAGGTATATATAAGATGTTGAACTCAGAACTTGAAGGTCCTACTTTATATATTTTTTTCTTTTCTTTTCTTTTTTTTTGTTGAGTTGGAGTCTTACTCCATCACCTAGGCTGGAGTGCAGTGGCACGCATGCTCACGGTCACACCTGCATTGACCTGCTGGGCTCAGGAGATCCGTCTGCCTCAGTCTTCCAAGTAGCCAGAACTACAGGCACGTGCTACCACTCCTGGCTAAATCTTTATTTATTGTAGAGATGAGGTCTCACCAAGTTGTCCGGGCTGGTCTAGAACCCGCAGACTCAGACAATCCACTCCTCTTGGCCTCTCAAAGTGCTGGGATTACAGGCTAAGCCACTGAGCCCAGCCAAAGGTCCTACTCCTACTTTAAAAAGAAAATCACATGTGTTTATTCACCACAAACCCGCGTTAACCAGCTTCAGCAGCAATGTCATTCATACTCTCTAATACCTTGCTGGATCTCGATTCAATTTCCCACAGCATCTGGTCTCAACCTTTTTTACTCTTTTCCAGACAAGAAAAAAAAAAAAAAAAAGGGTTAGCCGGAGCCTTGTGAGAGTCCTAGGTGTGGGCCGAAGGTATAGGGGAACTTCAATGAAACCTTGATAGGCAAAGAGAAGAGATGTATATTAACAATAAAATTACCAATTTTGCCTATAACTAGTCCATTTTTGACTATAACTAGTCAATTTTCAGTCTTTTAGATTTTTCTATATCAGTATGGTCTGATGATTTTCCATGTGTTTGAGACATAAATGGGGACAGAGAACAGATGTCTGGGCACACAGACCATGTTTTTGGACATAAGGGGTCGCTGTGAGCAGCATCTCCAGTAGCTTTTGAAAGTTCTTTATTCAAATGTAACAATTAGAAAGGTTTACACAAGGGACCACATTTTCCTACTCATTAACAACCTGGATTATCATATTTCTTTTATCTCCAATTTCTCTTTTCTTGCCAATCCTAATTCTGGGCAAGCTCCACCACTTACAATCAGTATTGCTGCTTCCAGCCCACTGAACAAGCTGCCAACAGTCATAAAGTTGTTCTCTTTGGCTTCACCACAAACCCACATTACCCAGCCTCAGCAAGGACATCAATCATGCTTTCCAATACCTAGTTGGCCCTCTAGTCAATTTCCCACAGCACCTGGTCTCAACCTTATTCACTCTTTATAAACCCACACAATCCCACAGTCCTAACTAGTGATCAATATCTTCATTGCCTCTTTGAGATCCCAGAGCATTTGGCATGTAAAACTGCATCACATTTAATCATTTTGCATTATTCTATTTATTTAACACTTGAGGAAACTGAGTTGTCCAAGGTCACACAATTCAACTGGTAAGTGGTAGGGCCAGATTTAGAAGTCAGGTTTTCTACATTCCAATGCTGCTTTTCTATTTCAAATATTTCTCTTATAAGGAATTAATTTTCAAAAATTAAAACAAGCCTAGAATCTCAGGTGGAAGGAGAATTCTCTAAAGGACACAGGCTGATGACCCAAGAATATAGAATTATAGCCATTACCTTTCCCTTGGCTTTGTCAACATAAAGAAAGAAGATGAGGCAATATTAATATAGAGAGTTTATTTGAACCAAAATTTAGGACAGCTTCCTGGGAAAACACTTTCCATTTTTCTGGGAAGTGTTCTGAAGAATGTAGGAGAGGCTCAAGTTTTTAAAGAAAATAGGACAAATCAGGAGAGGAAGTGATTACAAAAGTTGTTCATAGGAATTCTCATTGGTGTATAGAAAGAAAATTGATTAGTGATTGGCTATATTTTGTTGAACTATATTGCCTGAGCTATGGTGTCCAGTATATGGCATTTTATTATTAGTTGGTGCCAGTTTGTCTAGAGTCCACATAGCAAGTGGCTTCAAGAGGTAATTATTTAGCTCAAGGGGAGAAATGGGACATGACTGTTGTTTCATTCCAGTGTATCTCTGACCTGGTAATTTTAGAGGACTTGCATTCCTCAGATTAAAAGTTTCATTTTTTTCTTCAGCTACATTACTTTTAGAAAATACAGCACCATATTGGTTCACAAGATGAATCATATCCTATAAATGGTTAAAATCACCTTCTCCTAGGTTGAATTATAAATGGCTAGTCATAATGGAACTTTTCCAAAGACTTCACAAGCTATAGCATTTTTATTTGATTTTTTAAATTTTTATTGTGTTACTTACCTCCTCTTTATTTTCCCTTGGTATATGGAGAAGTCTCACTTAGCTTTATTCTGACTTACAAAGACTGACACAATATACAAACCCATGAGAGGCAGCCTCTGTAGTGGTCCTCAGTCGCCCCCATCTCCAAGTATTCACATCTTTATGTAATCTTATGAATGTGGGCTTGACTAATTGACTCACCTCTCAAAAGTGGAATGCTGTAGTAGCGATCGAATGTTGCTTCCCATATTAAGTTATTGCTTTCAATATTAAATGATAGGAAGTGAGCTTTCACCTTGGGAGTCCACTCTGGAATGTTCTGGCTCCCTATCTATCTATCTATCTATCTATCTATCTATCTATCTATCTATCTATCTATCTCTGTTTTGCTGAGGTTTGCCAAAAGCCATGTGAGCAAGATCAAAAGCTGATTTTTCCCTGGAATTTTTCCCTCTTTTCGTAGTCTTTCTTCTCAAATAATTTAGGGGTGTAAGTCATGTCATATTTATCTCTCCATCTCTTACACTGTTTAATGCTTTACCTGGTACATAGTATGAATTAATTAATGATATTTTAAATCCATGATACATTCTGTATGCTTCAATAAGGATATCTTTATGGAAAGATCACTACTTGATGCTGTTTCTTTTATAAATTTCTTTTTCTTTTGAGAAAGCAGGATTTATTGAGAGAACAGAATAGCTCCCAGGGCAGGAGGGGACCTGAGGGAGTTGCCACTCTTATAAATTTACTCAAAGCATTTATAAGTCACCCCTTATAAATCACCATCTTTCAGGGAAAAATAAATGAAATGATACACAAATACAACATTTATTTTTTCTGCATAGAAACATATTTCTTTCACTAGTATAATTAATAAATAAAATCAAAAGTATTATAACACTCCAGGAAGTGTAACTAAAATTCTGATATAAAGGTTATCATAAAATACTTTAGTTTATTTAATTTAACAAAAAAAGATCTCTGACTCAATATCTTTTGTGTTTGTTCTCAGTTTTAACAATTAATGTGGCACAGGGAAATCTTTATGCTAATGTTATAGCTCCTTGGTTGAGCACTAACACCATTATCTGTGTTAATGAATAATTCATTCCCAGTTGAAAACTTAACTATATCATTTTTACTGGAAATGAATGAAACTTTGAAGTGCAATTTAAGTTGAAAGAATTTAAGATTGTAGAGAATTCCCATAAACCATCAAAAAGTGCTGTGGTGGCAATATTACCTAGCACTCAAGTGTAATGGCTTTACAGAAAGCTCATGTGAGATTCTAAATTTTATTTCTTTGTAAAAAAAAAAAATATATATATATATATATATATATTGATGGGATTTATTTCTTAATGCATTTCTTACACTGTGCATTGACTACTTTGGCAGTGAAACACCTAAAACAAATATGTTCTTTATTTCTAGGCATAGATTTAAAACCTAGAGAGTCCCTGTAAAGAAAGCTGAACATTCGCTCTACTACAGGTTTGTTTCCACAGAATTCATTTCTAGTAAAGAGTTCCAGCACTGAAAATGACTTTAAAATATCAACAAAGATTTATTTAAATATAGTATCATTGCATCCTAAAAACTAAATGGATGTAATGGTGGTGACAAGTCCTGAGAAAAGAAGTTAAGTAATGTAACTGTCTTAAAGTCTTAAAGAGCTCTCCAGCAATCAGATTATCTGCTCTTCAAGGCCTTGTATTCAGGGATGGGCTAGGACATACGTGGGATCGGAAAATATTCTCAAAACTGTAAGAAACTAGCCACCTTGGCTACATTGAAAAACATCTGGTGAAGCACTGAGTTTCTGTCATGTCACATGAGCAAACAGGAAAATGTTGCAACTTTCCATAATTAAAAAAGACACTGTTAACAAAAGTAGTAAGAAAAAATATATCTATTTTAAGAAATGATATATGATTTTCTTATCTTTAATATAAATCTTATAACCACCTATTTTTCTTTATTGCTTTAGCCAAGAAGAAGCAAATATTAAGATTGACAGCATAAATGTGGCATAACTTTCTAAAAGTTTTTCTATAAACTCTGTATCTGTGATGACCTCTTACTTTTTGTCTTGTTTTCTATTTAATCTGGAGTTTCCTCAACTTTATTTTAAATTTCTTTTTAAAATTTTAGTTATATTTTATATATTTTTGAAAACAATTCAAATTATTGGTTAAACTAGGTAGAGAAAATAGAAACAGAGTAGTAACAGAGAGAAACTAGGAAGGAAGGGAGGGACAGAGGGAGGAAGGGAGGGACAGAGGGAGGTAGAAAAGAAGGAGCAAACCGGGCTCGGTGGCTCAGCCTGTAATCCCAAGCCTTTGGGAGGCTGAGGTGAGTGGACTGCCTGAGCCCGCGGGTTCGAGACCCGCCTGGGCAGCGAGACCTCAGCTCTACAATAAATCAAAAAATCAGCCGGGCGTGGTAGCGCGCGCCTGTAATTCCGGCTACTCGGAAGGCTGAGGCGGAAGGATCGCCGGAGCCCAGCAGGTCGAGGCTGCGGTGGCCGGGAGCGGACACTGCATTCCAGTCTGGGCGACAGAGTGAGACTCCAACTCAAAAAAAAAGAAAAGAAAAGAAGGAGCGAGAAAGGAAGGAGGGAGGGAGGAAGGAGGGAGGGCAGAAGGAAGGAAGGAGAAGAAGGAAAGGAGAGAAAAAAGAAAGATAAGGGGAAATAACAGAAAAAAGGCAAGAGGGAATGAATGAAGAAAAGGATAGAAACCAAGATGTTAGCTGGGATTCCACTTCTTGCATATTTATTCAAAGTTGCTCTAAATCCTACTCTATGGTATTTGAAAAGCAGAAGCCCTTCATAGACTTTCATGCCTTTTGGACACTTGTTTTCTAAAGTTTTTCTCTGGTTCCTTGCTCCATGTCTTCTTCGTTCTTGCTCCACAGAATGCTGGATGCATAGCCCAGAATCTTCATCAATTTCCACCAGAAATCAATTTGCTTTGAGTTTTTTGTAGGATTTTATTAAACATTCCAGAGGAAATTTTGGGTAGTACCCACATTATGAACTTGGGTAACCCATAATGTTGATGGTTCACTTTCCCAACTTCCTCTCTCTTCTTTCATCTTCTGCTCTTCCTTAATAAGAAGTCAAAATAATTAAGAAAAATTAAAAATTATTTCCCTTGTCTTATGCAAAATAACTATTTACATTTCCAGATATCCCACATACATACCGGCTAATTCCATATACACATACAGAATTTCCCTTCCTCTTAAGGCACTTAGTTTCCAGTTATTAATATATAAATACACAAATATATATGTGCAAATATATATACATATATATATACAGTGAATGTATAGTGTATATATACATATACATTAATAAGTATATATTTATGAAAAATAATGAAAGAAGGAAGGAAGGAAGAAGGAGAGAAGGAAGAAAGGGAAAGAAGTGGAAGGGAAGAAGGGAGAAAGAGGAGAAAGGAAGAAAGGAAGGATAGGAAGGGAGGAAGAAAAAGAGACTGGCGATAATCAACAAACAATATTGAGGATATAGATACTGAAGTAATGAAGGAATTGAGAGATTGAATATTATAGTGGTTAAAATCATAACTGTTTTCAAATATTGTCTTCATTTGCATACTAGCTTTGGGACTTGTATTATGTCATTGAACTTTGCTATGCTTCAGTTTCCTTATCAATGAAATTAGAATGCTTATAATAGTATCTGGTTAATGAACTATTATAGATCTTAAGTGAGGTAAGTTATAAATTGCTTAAAACACTTCCTAACACAGAAAGTTATAGATAATTGTTAGCTATTACAATTACCACAAATGTGATAATCATAGTAGTCACACTAGGGTGGCAAGTAATACCTAAGGTCAGACAGGCTTGCAAATGTCATTAGTGAAACAGTGATTTAAATAAACATTTTATGTATTATATTGATTACCTAGCTGTGATTTTTTAAAAAATTCTCTTTGCCAGCACCCCCACAAACACACAGATGGGCTCATACACACACATACACCAGAGTATTTTAACTAACCCTCAACCCGACTGTCTTTGTATCTCCATTGTTCAAAAGCCGCAGCCAAGGAGAGTCTGGACAAGAGAACATTCATAGCAGAACACTGTCCAGAAATGAAAGAAAATAAAATCGTAACAGGGTGTTCTCTTCTTTTACAACTGTAAACACTTCAATTTCCAAACCAATGTTTAGGTATAAAGGAAACAGACATGAGAGCAAATTGACCCCTTCAAAACCCAATATTTTTTAAAGACTTATGATATTTAAAAAATAGTTGAGGCACTGCAGATTACTGGTAAGTTCTCTTTAACCTTGAGGTGGACAATATATTGTTTTCCTGAGCTACTTATATTCCAGTCAAGTGCTGTTTCCTTGCTTTTACAATCTCATAGTAAAACTAACCTGAACTTCTTAGACTGTAACAGAAAGAAAAGATGACATTTAATATGGTCTTACTCCTTGGTGTATGAGACTGAAACTGATCACAGCTGACTTTGTATTCCCTATCTTCCTAGTGGTGGGCATTGTCGGTTTTGTGTGGATCAGATTCCCCTTTTATTTTTAACACTTTCTAAATAAAAGTCAAAGGAGCTTTAAAAACAGACGTGTTCAGTGGACTCTCATTTTTCCCCCAAGCATTCTTAGTCATAAATGTGAAGGGTGGGTGCAAGAGGAGACATATTTAATTAAAGCCTATGGCAATATCACCAAGAGGACAAAAAGTAATAATCTTTTGAATTTACTCTTATGCAGATTTTTAAATATCGCCTTTCCATTTCTCTTAGATGCTATTTTCAAGATAAAAGTACTGAATTAACAAACACTTCTATCATTGTCAGCTTTCTGGCATGTAATTCTTTCTTTTAGAAAACGAGACAGGCGAAAATGTGTATAGACGGTATTTAACTAAAATCTGTGGTCATAGCACTGCACCTTCTCTCTTAAAGATAGTTTTATAGAAACAGGTTTTGCCTTGTTTATATTCTCTGCACATCTCTCCCCTTTTTGTCTACCTTAGGTCTTTTAAATTTAGCTTCAAGAAACTGCTATAAAAGAAACTGCTATGTTATGGGATCAAGTCTCCTTATCTTTTCCCCAAAAGAATTGTGTGCAATATTTATTTCCCTTATGTTGCAACTTAAAGCACACAGAAAACTGTATTGAATATCATCATTCTAACCCTCATCTCTCTATCAAGATAAACTTATCCACATTTTTATATATTGTATGATGAAGTGAAACTATACGTTTCTTTATTTTCCGTGTGGTCCATCAGAATTTAGACTTTTAAAGCCAATTAAGTATTTACTTGTAATACTCTACAGGGTAAATATGTTTCATATTTGGAAGAGCAAATAATAAATATAATTCCATATTAAGAACAGATACAGTTTCTGCCTTAATTCAGTGTGGCATACTGTTACCTCAAGGGTTAAAGACCAGTTACATAAATTATGATGTTTTTGTTTACAGTAGACATTTGATAATTATTTAATACATGAGGAGTGACTGAATAAGAATATTATGATTCTAAAGAATCTCCATATACTCAAAGTAGCACACCAGTTAGACTTCTTAAAATAAAGGTGCCATGATGTTTTAATACTTATTTGTTTTAGAAGTGAGCATTTAGATAGAACTACTGTGGCCTTTTTCTTGGGATAACTTGATATTTTTGATAAATTTGTTATGAATTGCCATTAAATTTCATGAGTCATCTCTCCCTGCAAAACACTACTGTCCTTGTAAATGGAAAAAATTCAAATGGTTAGATATTATACTTGCCATAATTTTTAAAAGAAATTTTCAGGTAAAATAACCTTCTGTACATACAGGTTTTCTGATCAAAGTTTAGCTATCAAATCTATATATTAAATCAAATTGGTTAATTTTTAAAAAACTACTCGGGAATTGTATATTTCTTTTAAGGAATCTGAGGAATTTAAAGAATAAAACTCAAAAAAAAAGTTGATACATAATAATTGCACATTTTTATGGGAGCAGAAAGTGATATTTTTATGTATGTATACAATATGTAATGGCCAAATTAGGATAAGTGGCATATCTATCATCTCAAGCATTTATCATTTCTTTGTCCTGAGAACTTTTAAAAATCTCCTTTTAGCTTTTTGAGAATGTATAATAAATTACAGTTAGCCATATTCACTCTGCAATACTGCAGAACACCAGAACTCATCTCTCCCGCCTAGCTGTGAATTATTAACCAACCTCTTCCTATACTTACATTCCTCCTCTCCTTTCTAGGCTCTAATAACCACAATTCTACTGTCCACTCCTATGAGCTAAACTTTTCTGGCTTTGGCATATGAGTGAGAACGTGCAGTATTTACCTTTCTGTACCTGACTTACTTCATTTAACATAATGATATCCAGCATCATCAATGTTGCTATAAATGACAAAATTGCATTCATTTTGTATAGTTGATCAGTATTCCACCGTGTATATATAGCACATTTTCTTTATTCATTTATCTGTTGATAGGCATTTAGGTTCTTCCCATATCTTAGCTTTTGCAAATAGTACTCTTATAAACATAAGAGTGCAGGTATGCCTTTGATATCCCGATTTCCTATTCTTTGATAATTGATAATAGAAAAAAAGAAGAACAGACAGATAAATAACACATTGATTTGAAAAGCACATAATAATTTACAATCAAAATGTAAAAGCAGATGTGTTTTCAAGGCTAGTCACCTTTAGGAATGTCTTGGCACTCAGTGTACCAATGATTATATGAAACAAATAAATCTTTCAGGAATTAAATATTAAAAGGAAAATATCATAAACAAAGGCACTTTTGAAGTATCTGGGTTGAGATGCCCAGTAATGGAATTGCTGAATTACAGGGTAGTTCTATTCAACATTTTTTGAAAAAACTCTATAATCTTTTCCATAAAGACTATACAAATTTTCCTTCTCATCAATCGTGTACAAGAATTCATTTTTCTCTGAATTCTCACCAGCATTTGTATTTTCTGTCTTTTTAATAACAGCCATTCTAATTAGGGTGAGATGATAGCTCATTTTGGTTTTGATCGGCATTTCCCAGAGGATTAGAGACGTTGAGAAATTTTTCATATATGTGTTGGTCATTTGTATGTCATCTTTTGAAAAATGTAAGTTCAGACTTTATGCCCATATTTTATTCAGATTAACATTATTTCTTTGCTGCTGCATTGCTTAAGTTCCTTGTATAGCCTTGATATTAGTCCTTTGTGGATTAATACTTGCTAAATATGTTTTCCTATACTCCAGCTTTCCTCTTCACTCTGTTGATTGTTTCCTTTGCTGTGAAGAATATTTTTTGCTTAATATACCCCATTTTTCTATTTTTGTTTTTGGTCCCAGTACTTTTGAAATCTTAACCATAAAATCTTTACTTAGACCAATGTCCAGAAGCATTTCCCCTATGTTTTCTTATAATAATCTATAACAATTCTTTATTTTGTAGAGGTATTGGTTATAATGGCTACTTTTTGTTTCTGATTTTTCTGATTTTATTTATTTGGATCATCTTTCCTTTTTTCTTAGTCTAGCTAATGGCTTGTTGACTTTATTAACCTTTTTAAAAACAGCAAGTTTTGACTTCATTAATCTTTTACAAATTTTTTGTTTCTATTTTGTTTAGATTCACAATAAATTTTATTCTACTAATTTTTAATTTGGTTTGCTTTTGCTTTTCTAGTTTCTTGAGGTGCATTTTTAAGTTATTTATATGAGAATTTTTTTAACGTAAGCATTTATTGCTATAAACGTCTATGTTAGTGCTGATTCTGCTATATGGCATAAATTTTGGTATGTTGCATTTCTGTTTTCATTGTTTCAACCTTTTTTAAAATATATTTCTAACTTCTTTATTGGCCCATTAGTTATTTATATGTCCATTGTGATCTTGATATGATTTTAGTTTTTATAAAATGTGTTTTGTGGCCTAACATATGGCCTATCCTAGAGAAAATTGTGTGTGCTCATGAGAAGAATGTGTATTCTGCTTGTGTTTGTTGAACTGTTATGTAAATGTCTGTTAGAACTGTATGACCTATAGTGCAGTATAACTTCCATGTTTCATTGTTGAGTTTTCTGTCTACATGATTGTTGAATGCTGAAAGTAGGGAGCTGAAGTCCCTGACTATTATTGTATACGGGTCTATTTTTCCCTTTAGCAATTTATTTGTAATAATATTTGCCTTTTATATTTGGGTGCTCTTGTGCTGGATGCATATCAACAATTGTCATATTCTCTTACTGAACTGATCCCTTTATATATATATTTATTTATTTATATATTATATGTGTATATATATATATATAATACCTTTCTTTGTTTCATTCTACAATTTTTACTTAAAGTCTATTTTATCTGATATAAATATAGCCACTCCTGCTTGCTTTTAGATTCCATTCACAACAGATATTGAAATATCTTTTTCCATTCTTTCACTAAGTGTGTCTTTACAGAAGAAGTGAGTTTTCTGTTTGGCAGCATATATTTGGGTTTTTCTTTTTAATCATTTTAGCCAGTCTATATCTTTTAACTAGGTAATTTAAACCATTTCCATTTAAGGTTGTTATTGATAGGTAAGAGATCACTTCAGTCATTTTGTTAAATGTCTTGTTTTTTCTATAATATTTGCTCTTATTAGCTTTAAAGTTATATATAAATTTTCTGTAGTGATAACATTTGAATCCTTTCTCTTTTTCATTTGTGCAGCTGCTCTACCAGTAGGATCTATAATTTCATGATCATAGAAAAATATTGAGCACTGCATGAAATTTCATGTTGTCTTTGTGTAGGGGCCACACTAATCTTCTCTGTATCATTCTGATGTTAGTATATGTGCTGCTGAAGCAATCATTGGTTTTGTTTGTACTCTTTTTTCCTCTTGCATTCCTCTTTTTATCTTCACCATCTGCATTCAAAATGGTTCCTCATCGTTGAGTTGATTTACACATTTCAAAACCATTTTCAGTTTTGCTATAATTTTGTAAAGTCTTCACCTTATTTTATGTTTTTAAATCAAATTGTAGAGATCCATGAAATGAGAGTAGAACCTGATGAGACTAGATTTACTTTTTCCACCTTCGTTAAGTAGCCTCCAAGTCCTCTGTTATTGCACTGGGAAGCAGGGAGTTGTAATAGGGATGTTTCTGTAGAGTGATCTAGATGTTTTCTTATCATTTTAATTTTGGTTATATCAGAATCTATAGCAGCCTGTCTATCTGTTTCAGGTTCACTTATATGTGAAATATCTGGACTTCTGATTGTATGTAGCACTATTTTGGGAAAGAAAAAGGATGCCAATAAACATCTCATATATCCTCAGAAGACAGAAGAACATTATTGCTTTCAATTTGTTCGAAAATTTTATTTGAAATAATGAAAATTTAGAGATGTAAAATAAAGAGAATACCATGCTAATCCCTTTGATGATGCTGTTCCTCTATCTAGAATACTGTTAGGTCAAGAAAATAAGCAGATGGGAAAAGACAGATGGGAGACAGGTGACTCAACAGCAACACAGGTTTAATCTAGGGAGGAAAACCTGCAGAGTGGATCCCAGAAAACTGATGCCCACTACCACTTACGGGTTAGTGCAGTTATAGAGCTTGGGGGGGGGAGTTTTGCAGTTGGCGTTGCTAGGGGGTGACTAAGGCTTGTAGTTAAGTAAGATGAGAGGAAGCCTTGTGTTTAAGCTAGCCTATTTGTTAATTTTCCATCCCAGGACAACTAGGAAAGTGGTGGGAGTATCTAAGATGGCGTTACCTGGGCTAACATTCCTGCCTTTGTGTGTATGCATATATACATACATTAGAGGAGGACATGCAGGCTTGGGAAAAGGGTTACTTCCTGCTGAGATGGGGTGTAGTATTTAGGGCTTACGTTGTGTGGTGTCCTCCTCAGGGTCAAAGCTGCATACTTGCTGGTTTTGGAGGGTATAAAATCTGGATTGGTGAAGCAGGAAGATGTTGTTGACATGTTTTTCTGTGCTAGCATGAATAAAGGCATTTAGCCTTGGGAGACAAAATGGGAAATAAGGTTAAGAAGGCAAAGTCCAAAGATGAATAAGAGAAGAATGAAGAGTAAAAGTCCAAGAAATGGAGCCATCCAGGGCATCTAATTAGATGGAGATGACCGGGCCTACCTAGAGCTGGTAGCCTGCCTTTTGAGTTCTGTTGCCTGGTTTTGAAATCTACAGGCTATATTCTGAACTATGCCTGATTCATTAACAAAAAAGCAACATTCTTTTTGAAGATATAGACATGTTCCCCCTTCTTTAGCAGTTAATAGATTGAGTGCTCTCCTATTTTGAAGTACTACTCCTGCTAATGGGTTCATTTGTCTTTGGAGTCTGGTTATGGATATATATATGTCTTCTATGGTGTTGGAGAGGGCTGTAGATATTTGTTGGTAATATGTGGTGGAAGTAGTGATGTCTGACATTCTTGTGCCTATGACAGTTGAAATGCCTATTCCTTCTAGTAGGGGTATGAGTTGAATTGCCCTTTTGAATCTGGTTAGAGGTGGAGAGACTGGAGCTAGTAAAGGGACTTGGAGCATTTGGTTATCTGGTTCCTACCTGATATCTGATGTTTGGTATACTAAGTTGCAGATGCCGGACCTGTAACTGTAGGCAGGCAAAGATAAGAAGACATGCCACATAAGAAAATCATTCCTGGGGTAAAAAGGTAAAAGTTATAGGAGATGGCAGTTACTAATCCTTCTCCCTCTTCTCTGGTGTAAAGTTTAAATTCTCAGATGGAGTAACTACTTGCAAGAGTCGCTCCCATGAGGGCCTGAAAGCATATATTATTGTGAGGAGTTATATGTTTGTATTGTTTATATACTGTCAGAAGTAACTGAGGTCAATTCTTCTGGGTTGTGTGAGGTTTAGAGATGAGCACAAGGTAATGTCTGCACATTTGTGCTAGGGTACCCCAGAGCTAAAGTATTCTATCCTCTGTGTTAATTTGGCACTTGAGTGACGTGGCCAGTGACATGAAATGAATGTCGATAGGTGTCCTTTTCTGTGAATGGAAGACCAGGAAACAGGAGAGACTCTGAGATGGTGGGTTATGTGATTTTTGGAAGGCTGAAGAGTGAGCATATATTTACAAAGGAGAGGAGGAAGAGTTCCTAAGGGGGGTGCACGGAAAGGATTGGAGAAGAATCATCGGATGCAAAAGGATGCTGGAGTGGTTAACGTACTTGGGAGGTAATGGGTCTCCAGATTGGAGGTTTGGGGTTTGTTGGTTGGAGATGGGTTTTGATCAGTTGCCATTCTAGGAGGTATGTTCAGAAATAAAGGCATGTAGCAGCCTTGGTAAATTATGGAAGTTTGTGATTATAAGCCATTCTTTCTGTTTTTTTTTTTAAGTCGGTGATAAATTCTACAAAAGGTTCTGCTAGAAATTTGAGATGTATATTTATGCTTGTTAGGATCTAGGTAGTTGAGTGGGATATCTGTGTAGTGTTGTGTTTGGGTTGACATGCACATCCAGCAATTAGATATTTTGTGTTGTTTAGCAATTGATGTGTGAGATTGAGGATAGGAGTTCAGCTATTCAAGAATAATGTAAACGAGGATGAAATGAATATGGAGGCTATTGTGAAGATAAGGGGCCAGTGTTTGAGTTTGTTAAGTTTCATGGTGCAATGCTTTAGAAGGTTAGCATCTGCATACTCTCATAGTAAGTGCTGGATAATGTGTAGGGTGGGCAAGATGTCTTTAATAATAGAGGGCTCCAGTGAAGGGAGATTGTATAGGACAAAATGTCAACCATACATGAACTCAAATGGGCTTAGATTGAGAGGTTTTTGGAGGGGGATACAGAATTGTATTAGGCCTAGAGTGAGAAGTATGGGCCAGTTCATTCTAGTTTCAAGAGTTAGTTTTGTCAGGTGCTGTTTTAAAAATGCATTGACCCATTCTACTTCACTGGATGATTGTGGTCAGTAGGGAGAGTTCATTTGATTCCTAAGTCTTTGATTAATTGTTGGATTAAGGCTGCAACACATGCTGGCCCATTGTCAGACTGAATGGAGGTGGGGAGTCCAAATTGTAGGATAATGTGTGTTAAGAGTTTTAGAAACCTCTTGAGATTTTTCAGAGATAGTAGGGAAAGCCTCTATCCACCCAGTAAATGTGTCTAAAATTGTTAACTGATACTGAATTTGTTTGACAAGGGGCATATGAATGAAGTTGATTTGCCAGTCTTGACCTGGGAGATGTCCCCTTGCTTGGTGACTTGAGAAGATTGAATGACAACCCCTTGAGAAGATGTTTGACTGCATGAGGGGCAGCTTTGGGTTAGATGTGTAAAAGTGGAATACATAGACAGGGTGAAGTGAATATGAGTTTGTAACAGTTTGAGTAAGGCATGATGTCTGATGTGAAAGAGGGCATGTATTTGTGTGAGAATGTCTTTTTCTTGAGATCGAGAAAGAACCAGTTTGTTTTATAGGTAGGACTTTCCTTCTTTGGCAGAGGTAAAGGTTTGAATTTTACAGGGATTGTCAGAGGGTGTTAGGGTGGGAAATAAAGGCAGTAAGGAGAAAAGTTGAAAGGCAGTGGGTTTTGCTGCTGAGTCAGTGAGAGAATTTCCTCATGTGATTGGTCTGTGTCCATTTGGTATCCTTTGCAGTGTATAACTGCTACAGCTTGAGGCGGATTGGTTGCTTGTAACAGATTATGAATGAGTTTTCCATTGATAATAGGTGTTCCTTTGGTAGCAAGGAATCCTCTTTCTTGCCATATAGTGGCATGAGCATAGGGGATATGATAGAGTCTGTGTAGATGTTGAGTGTTTTGTTTTTAGCTAGAGTGAGTGCCTGTGTGAGAGCTATTAATTATGCTTGTTGGGAGGTATTGTGTTGGGAGAGAGTATTGGTTTCTAGGAACTTGTTTTCAGCAATGATGGCATAGCCAACTTTGGGGCTGAGGGTTTAATAAGAGCTTCCCTCTATAAACAAGTTTGGTGTGGAGTTGATGGGAATTTGAGAAATGTGTTGAAAGGATTGGATAATTATGTCTAGGATTAAAGGCATAATGGTTGTGGTTCTTGGCTTGATGTAGTCTTGGGAAGAAGGGTGGCTGGGTTAAAGGTTTTAAAATTTTAAAAAGAAATTAATAGTTTGTCAATAAAATGCATGCATTTGTTGTGAACAAGAGGGCGGAAGAGAGTGAAGGGAGTGGTGACTCATGAATATTTAGGTATCATAGGATATTTTCAATTATGAAACACACAACAGGTCATGGATATTGTGTGAAGAGGAAACAGTTATATGCTGGTAGAGTGTTAGTTTCAGTGTGAGGGTGGTGGCAGAGCCCAGTGTTCAGAGGCATGATGACCATCCTTGGATAACAGGGTCAAGTTGTTTTGACAGGTATGCTACAGTCTGTGGAGTATTGTTATAGGATTGGCATAATAGTCCAAGGGCGATGTTGTGTTCTATGTGTACATGTAAAGTGAAAGGTTTGGTAGGTTTGGCAGCTCTAGGGCTGGGGCTTTTAGGAGGGCCTCTTTCAGTTTGTGAATGTGTGAATTAATTGGGTGTGAGGAGTTTAAAGGCTTATGGATAAGGCCCTGTGAAGCTGGATAGAGAGGCTTGGCTAGTAGACCAAAATAAGGTATCCATAATTAAAAATATCCTAAAAGACCTAAAAAGGAAAAGAGGTACAGGCATATCCTGAATGAGATATTTTCTGGATGTGGAGATAGCTCAGGTTGTAGGAGTTAGAGTGAGCCCATGATCGGTTATTTCTGTTTCAGCAATTTGGGCTTTTGTGGGAGAGACTTGCCATCTGAGTTTTTCAAGGAAGTTCAATAGTTGAGAGGTATGTTGAATACAAAGAGTATATGAGGTACTGCATGGTAGAAAATTATCTGAGGTGAGTAGATTGCCTGAGCCCGCGGGTTCGAGACCCGCTTGGGCAGCAAGACCTTATCTCTATAATAAATAAAAAAAATCAGCCGGGTGTGGTAGTGCATGCCTGTAATTCCGGCTACTTGGAAGGTTGAGTCGGAAGGATCACCGGAGCCCAGTAGGTCAAGGCTGCGGTGGCCAGGAGTGGCCACTGCACTCCAGTCTGGGCGACAGAGTGAGACTCCAACTCAAAAAAAAAAAAAGAAAGAAAAAGAAAATTATCAACATATTAAAGAAGGGTACTGGGGGCTAAGTTAAGGTTAGAAAGGTGCTAAGAAAGGGCTTGCCCAAAGAGATGAGGACTGTCCCTAAAGCCTTGTGGCAGGACCGTCCAAGTTAATTGGGTGGAATTTTGTTAATCAGGATCTGTCCAGATAAAGGAAAAATGGTTTTGACAGTCTGAGTCAAGGGGAATGGTGAAGAAGACATCATTTAAATCTAGTACAGAGAAGTGGGTGGTGTTAGGTGAGATGTGGGATGTGGGAGTGCACAGTATTGGGATTTGGTACGATGAGGAGAATGGGCATGATGATATGGCTAACAATACACAGGTCTTGGACAAGTCAGTATGAATTATGGTTTTCTAACAGCTAGCATGGGGGGCGTGTTGTGAAGGGAGTTGGTTGGTTTTAGGATATTTGTTTGGAGCAATTTAGAGATAATGGGTTTGAGTCCCCTTAGACCAGTTGGACTTAAAGGGTATTGGGGTTGGTTGAGGTAGGACGAAGGGTTTTGTAGATTAACCATGATGGAGATATGACGGTGTGCAACACTAGGTGTGGAGGTGTTCTGAGCTACAGGATTTATAGAGAGAAGAAGAGAGGAAAGGGAGGATAAGGAGGAAAGAGGGGGTGGCATCTGGGCAGCAGAGTAAAATGAAGGGGGGTGGAATTATAAGAGGGCAAACTGTACGGAAGTCTGAAATTTTGTTAGGATATCCCTTCTTAGGATAGGTTTGGGCATTGTGGAATTACTAAAAAGGAGTGAGTGAAGGGTGTGTTGAACAGAAAGCAGAGTAGCGTCTTGGTCATTTTAGAAGTGAAAGATATTTTATCTACTTTGACAATAGAGACAGAGGAGTCAAGGAGAGGTCCTGCATATTCTGACAAGACTGAATATGATGCCCCCACATCCAATAAGAAAGAGACAGGTTTACCAGATACTGACAGCGTTATCCTAGGTTCTTCGATGACACTGATGGTGAGGACAGTGGGGGTGGTAGACTTGGGCCCCATCAGTCTCTAGTAGCCAAGCCAAGGAATTTAGCCAGTCCCGGCTCTGGGTAAGGAATCCTGGGAGTGTTAGAAGTGACTGAATGGGAGGAAGAGTCTCCTGGTTACAATCTGACTTCAAGTGTCCTTTCTTTCCACTAATGAAACATGGTTTGGTGGGCAGCTTTGGGCATGCTTTTACCCAGTGTCCAGGCAGGTCACATTTGTGTTGGATGGTTTTTTTAGAGTCATCAGAATTCTGTTGAAGGGCTGCTGCCAATAGCTGGTGTTTGATCTGATTTTCTTTTAGTTTTGAGCCTTTGTTCCTCATCTCTATTGTTAAAAACCTGAAAGGCAGTTCTGATAAGATCCCAACATGAAGTTTAGGGACCATCCTCTAATCTTTGAAGTGTTTTTTACATATATCTGGGGATGATTGAGGGATAAAATGAAGTTGTAAATAAATTTTCTCTTCATTAGAATTTGGGTTAAAGTAATATATTTAAACATTGCTTCTGAGAGGTGAGAGAAGAAAAGGGCAGGGATTTTGTCAAGACCTTGAGTAATTTCTTTGATTTTTAAAAAATAATTAACTAGCTTTAGAGCTACCTTGTCCATTCTAACTAATAGGCAAGTTATTATGTGGACTCTTTTCTGTCCATCTGGGGAGTTAATTTGGTAATTTCACGAAGACTCTGTGTGGGGCACTGCCATGGCGCCTATAGGATTATGGGCTGGGTCCTGATGATGGAGAGTGTTGGCAGGAGGTTGAGTTGCTGCCTAGATGCATTCCCTCTCCTCTGGGGAAAGAGAGGAGGAAAGAGTAACATACAGGCTATGCCAGGCAAGGTTATAAAACTGGGTGATGTGGAGGAATTCTTTATAGTAAGTAGTAGGGTTAGAGGTAAAGGAGCCTGGTTTTTTTTTTAATTTGAGAGAGATTATCCAGGTAGGAAGGAACATGAACTCATACTATGCCCTCTATCTGGGCCACCTCTCTGAGAGAAGGATGGGGGCAGAATTTTGGGGACTAGACTACTGAGGATGGAGGACATTGGGTACCAGAACGAGTGTGATGGGGAGAGGGAAAAGGAAGGAGGAGGTTGTGGATAGGGAGGTGAAGGAGAATTGGAAAGGGATTACAGGTTTGACTAAGGGAGGGCTTGAACTGGAACGAGAGGAAAGCTTATGCATAGGGAACCTCAGACCATTTTCCATTTTGTTGGAGTGAATTGTTGAGGTTACAAAGAATTTGGAAGATAGTTGTCAAGGATATGGAGAATTTGGAAGTTAAAGATTCCATTTTTGGGCCATCGATTGTTATTGTCCAATTGATATAGGGTTCAAGTCGTATTATAGAAGAAAATGAGATGCTTTGGCCTTAGAGTAGCACCGAGATTTTTGAGACATATGAGAGACACTTTGATCTTAGAGTAAGACCTAAGTTTTTGAGGTTATGAAGGAGACATCCACGAGTAGAGTCTCAGGGAAGTTTAGAGGAGGCTTGACCCATATTGGAGAAATTTGGAGGGGTGAGAAATTTGATCCCCAGGAGACAAGGGAACAGTGGAAGAACGGGGCATCACAATGGACTTTGACTGTTTCCAAGAGATAGGTAGTGGCCACTTTAAGGGCGTCTCCTCAAAGTGACGACTATGATTATGGACAGGTGGTGGCTGCTTCAAGAGTGTCCTCTAAAGTGACAATCACAATCAGGGTCACCACTCAGTGGTGACTGTGGAGACCTCTCACCCAGCACTGGGATTTTCAATAGGCTCTCTATCGGACCAAAATAAGCAAAAGAGAGGAATCAAAGATAGGGGAAAGGAAAGACTCACTCATTGATTAGTTATTGGTGTTGGATCAAGTGTCCGGCAATGGGGAAGGTTCTGCTGGAGCAGCCTGAGTTAGGGGGAGAGGAAAGAGGAAAAGAGTGAGAGAGGAGAGAGGATTGGGGAGAATGGGGCTAGACATGGGGACAACTTAGGAGTTGATCCGTGGTAGGACCTTAAACCCCATTCCCAGGTTTCGGTACCAAATGCTAGGTTAAGAAAATGAACAGATAGGAAAAGAGAGATGGGGGACGAACAGCTCAACAGCAACAGAAGTTTATTCCAGGGAGGAAAACCTGCAAAGTGGACTCCAGAAAACTGAAGTCCACTACTGCTTACAAGCTAGGGCAGTTATAGGGTTTGGGAGGAAAATTTTGTGGTTGGCATTGCTAGGGGGTAACTAAGGCTTGTGGTTAAGTAAGTTGAGAGGAAACCTTATGGTTAGGCTAGGTGCTAGGATGCATTGCAGCTTAGCTTAATTGATAATTTTCTATCCCGGGGCAGCTAGCAAAGTGGCGGGCATGTCCAAGATGACGTTACCCAGGCTAACAAATACAAATTACCTTCTCTATGCTTTGTGTTATTAAACCTACCCTTCAAGGTCAATTATGAGTCAGAATTACACCAAGTAATCTGTCATGATTTCCTTAGCTAACATTATTCTCCTTTCTCACAAATCATGTAGCACTTATTTATACCACACAGTCTAGTAACGTAGATAAGTCTATTTATCTTTTTCCATTTGTTTCTTAAGTTTTTTCTAAATATAAAAACATGTTTACAAGTTCCTGGAAGGTAAGACTAATGTATTTACTTGTTTATACATTTTAGTTGTATACCCAAGACAGAGTTTAGCAAGCAGTAACACTCAATAAACATTTTTTAAGGCTTTACTGACAGAGGATCTATTGATAACAGCAAAACTTAGCCTTGGCTGATGAATCTTCAAAGATCAAACTGAAGATGATTTCCTCAGTTATCTTTTTCTAACCACAATTGCTGTGTTCAAAACAGAACCACAGATGGAAGATCTGCCAATCTATACCTTCTGCACACTTATTTTCTTATTGCTAAATGTATGCTTACATTCTAAAAATAGTCTTCAACAAGAATTGCTTTCAAATTACTATGAACAGTTTGCCTCTCCAGAGGGGAAATTGAGTAATTACTAGGGAGAGTTAAGGAACATATTGTCAGTGAAGAGTCAATGTAGAAATTGAAGTCATGGTTCAGAATGAATTGTTGGAAGATCTGTGAACTCTGAAAATGGAAAGGAATCTTAAACCTTGACTTTATTGAATGTGGCAAAATTTAATATTTTTGCTTCAAACTTTGGAATTACCTAAAGAGTCAGGGTTTCACAACAACTTATTGTCATAAATGATAGAAAGACAGTGTAATTAAATTACCAGAAATGCAAGACAGAACATCACCCAGGATTCTTTCTCGTGTTATTCTAAAATTATGCTTATATCACATGTGTTGAGAAACAAGAGATTCCTTCCATAGTCTACTGGGTACAGGTATTTAAAAA
This sequence comes from Carlito syrichta, assembly GCF_000164805.1. NCBI lineage: Eukaryota > Metazoa > Chordata > Mammalia > Primates > Tarsiidae > Carlito > Carlito syrichta. The sequence continues at coordinate 757,396 of NW_007246638.1, read as the reverse complement.
GAAAGAATACTTAGAATTGATACTGATCTAGATTCACATGGTGGTCAGCAGACAGAGAAACCAATATTACAACAACCTGAAGCCAAAGACCTTTCTTTTTTTTTTCTACCTTATCGCTTCTCTAATCCTATGTCTGCTTTACTTCTTTAGGTATTCATTTTGACCCCATGATGCCTATAATTTATGTTTATGTTTGACACACAATCTTTTTACCTCTGAATTGCTCCTCTAGAGTTTTAGCTGAAGCTCACCTCCCTGGGTCTTCCCATTTTTTTGTGATCTCACCCAGACTATATGATCTCAGATGAGAATAGCCCCAAGCAGGTCCTCCCAGTACTCCTGAAGATGGAGGAAAATTCAAAATTCAAAAATTTGGGCCATCTGACATAGTTAAAACAAGAGAATAGAAGTTATATTGAGATTAAGTAGTATGAGTGATTCATGAAGCAGTCAGAATTTGCTGCTGCAGAAACAGGAGGAAGATCCAGCAGCAAAGAAGACTTATTCACTAAAAAGAGAGAAAACAAACTCACCATTTCAAAACTGAGACAAGGCACAGTCTCAGTTGTATAACTCTATATGCATGACTCAATATTTGGATATTCTGTTTGGAAGATTACATAAAAGAAATGTTAATAGAGCATACTCATGGAACTGTAACTGCTATCAAAGCCACTGGAAGGTGATCTCCTCCAATCATAGCCTTCATACCATAGAGTGATCGGTGGTTGTTTACTGATCACTGACGTTCCCCTTCAGAAGGTAACTAAAAATCAGACAGCTGCCTTTGTAAATGACCTTCCTTCACCTCCACTTTCAATTTCAGTGTTGCAATAGTCAACAAAAAGGCAAATAAACCACTTTCTTAAAGAGAAAAGTGAAGTATGTGCAACACAATAAACTGTAACCTGGGGACACCAAGTCCAGGAAGAAGGACATCGGTGTCATTGTGATATTTAAATTGTGAGTTTTGGGGAACTTATGGCCCTAACCAATAGCTGTAAACTCCAATGTCCCAAGCACCTTCTCGTTAACAGCAGAATAAAGTAAAATAACTGGGAATAAGGAAACCATGGTCCCAAGGACTCTAAGGTTAATCCTAATGCATTCCCCTTAATCAAATCAGGGAATGCTAAAGAGCTTTACCTGACAGAGGGCAGGATTCAAGTAGAGTGTTTGTTTCACATGAAAATATTAAGTGAAGGTGGTGTGGTTTGTGAACAATAGATATAATTACAACTATCTTAATTCTCATGTGACAGGCTAACTAAAGGAATTCTAGGAAAGACAAATAAGAATTAAATCAGATTAGATTTATTTAAGAATTTAACAAAAATATGAACTTCCTGGATAAAATTAAGTAAATGCTATTTAAATGATTTAAAAAATTATAAGTATGACTTCGAATACATTTAATAAAGTTGAATATATAGTGCCCATAAGGTACTTTAAAAAACTTTTTTGATTCCTGAAGAAAATTATGCTAACAGTTGAATTTACTGGAGAAACTTTCCTGTCATATTCAAATTTAAACTGTTTTTCCAAAGACAGAGGATGAATCCTTCCTAAGAATAGTTGAGTCTAAGTTTACCAAGCAAGATTTCTGCACATATAGAAAAGACTGCAGAAAGTACCATATTGGGCAGTAAAGAAAACAGACTTGTGTGTTTTTATTTCTCTAAAGGACCTGATATCTTTTCTCTGGCAAGAAAGTAATCCCACAATCTGTAGATGAGTCTTTAATTTTTTTTTTTTATTTCAATAGTGTCTAAATACATATTTATGTGGGCAGTAATGTGAATTCAGCTCACTTCAACAAATATAATTGGTCTCTTACTGTATGTATTTATATTATTTTTTGTAGAAAAATAATATAAATACATACAAGTATATGTGTCTTTAAGAAAACAGTTTTTAAACTTGTGTTGATAAAGATAAATTTGAAGTAAAAAATGATTATATTTTCAATAACTCATTGGTAAATTAAGTACCATGTTCTTTTCTAAATTAATTTCAAAGTTTAAAACTAAACTTATGGCTTCAAACAATATTAATGTTTAACAAATTCAAATAGAAAAAACAACATTGAAATAATTCAGGGCAACCCCTTAAGGTACCCTCCCACTGTGGGAACTTTTCTGTCTTCTCAATAAATACTGCTTTCTCAAAAAAAAGAAAGAAAGAAAGAAGAAGCAATTCAGATTTATTTGGAAAATTTCTATTTGGAAAAATACTATTTTTTACAATTAGTGTAGCAATCACTAAAACTGACATATCATCCTAGTTTTGAAGAACACAAGTGAAGTAGCGTTCCATTTATTGAACAAAATACTATAACACTTAAAATATTTATTTTATTAAAATCACTTATGTGAAAGATTTTAACACAAAAAATGTAAGTATGTGACAGCTAACTATCTGAAAGTTACTTAGTTACTTGTAATTTGAAGCACAGCAAATTTTACTATGAGTTTAACATGACTTACCTTATATAATTGAATTTTTTACTTCATATCTAATTAGTGTGAGCTTCTCATAGATATATTTTCAATAAATAAAAATTGATTGAATTTAATTTTTTATAGGAGAAAATTAAATGTAAATAAGGTAGAAGAAATTCTAATTGGGACTATTCCATTGTTGTAGAATTCATTTGTTTTATGATGTCAATTACAAGAACAGAAATTATGAATTGGGCTATTATTGTTTGATCTTATTCTAATTAACGGGACATAGCTACATACCTTTTAAAAGGTAGTAAGTCTGCAGTAATGCACTCCTCTCCTGTGGCATTGAATGTACTAATCTCTGATTACAAATTCTGAAGAGAAATAGTTACAGAATCAGCCTGAGAGAGAAAGACAAGGGTATTTGTTCCGCGACTACACTTATTTTTGCATATGGGCAATAATTTGTTTGGTTACTTTGTTTCCATTCAAAGTTAAGTGGAGGTTTTTAAAAATTGGTAACCTAAAGTAAATTTAACAATGCCTGTTAAAATGCCTGGGAATAAACTTATGCATAAAGGAACTGAAATGATCAGCACAGGAGGGATGGGGTTTGAAGTTAGTGGGATGCTATCTGGATAGTTACCAGAGGGCTTTGATCGATTATTTAAATTGTACAATTCTTGAGTTCAATGAGTTTTAAGAACTGTATATGCCTGTGCAACCACCACCCAAACAACCCAGAAAATTCCATGTTGCCCCTTGCCAGTAAATTTCTCCACCTTTCCTATGGCCAAAATATTATTAATTTCTTGTGTCTATTTATGTGACTTCTTTCACTCAACATAATGATTTTGTGATTTATCTATATTGTTGAGCATGAGTCATGTGTTCTTTTTTTTCTGAATAGACCAGAATTTATTTATCCATATTCCTGTTTATGGACTTTTAGGTTTTTCCAGCTCTGACTATCATAAATAAAGCTACTATGAACATTTATGCACAAATTTTTTGTAAACATTTGTTCTATTTCTCTTGGGTAAATACCTAGGAATAGAGTTGGAGTCTCACTGTCGCCCAGGCTAGAGTGCAGTGGCACGCTTATAGCCACTGCAGTCTTAGCCTGCTGGGTTCAAACAATTCTTTCACTTCAGCCTCCCAAGTAGCTGGAACTACAGGTATATGCCACCATGCCCAGCTAATTTTTTTATTTATTATGGAGATGAGGTCTTGCCATGTTGCCCAGGCTGGTCTTGAACCAGTCAGCTCAGGCAATCCTCTTGCCTCCACCTCCCAAAGTACTGGGATTACAGGTGTGAGCCATCAGGAATGACTGGAAAATAGTTTTTAAGAAAAGTTTACCTTAACAGAAAAATTCTATGTGATTGGATATGGTTTACTATATGTTTAAAAACTGGTAAAGAGGATTACAGGTCTATTGTAGTGGCAAAATAATGGTTCTCCAAGGATGCCTGTGTATTGATGCTACCTTACTTGGGGAAAAGGGGTTAAGTTTGCAGATGGAATTAAAGTTGCTAATCAGTTGATCTTGGGAGACAAGGAGATTATTCTAGATTGTCTAAATAAATCCAATGAAATCCCAGGAGTCCTTAGAAATGGAAGAGAAAGGCAGAAGGGGAAGAAACAGAGAAATACCCTGGGAAAGACTTCCCTGACTTTGCTGGTTTTGAAGGTGGAGTTGACTACAGTACAAGAAAGGTGGTCAACTGCTGGAACTCTAGAGGGCAACCTCTAGCTAGAAAAAGCAAGGAAATGAATGCTGCTCTAGACCTTCCCTGGGGCTTCCAGTAGGGACAGAGCCTGACCCACACTCTGATTTTAGCCTAAGACAAACATAACTGCAGTATAATATATTTGTGTGGCCTTAAGTTACTAAGTCTGTGGTAATTTGTAAAAGCAACAATAGGAAACTAACACATATGTGATGAGACCAAATAAATTAAAATTGTGGTTTTAATCAGACATTGAAGACCCCAAATTATGATTGATTTATAATGTTTTGAATGGTGTGTTTACCTTTTTTTTTTTGGCTCCTGACACCTCATTTCCAGTGTAATATTTACTTTACTTGAAGGATATTCTATATATTTTCTGATCTAGAAATGTAATTTGGGCTGTCTTCTTGTATATTAGAATTTAGAATTCTAACTTGATAGTGATTTCCTTTTAACAGATTAAAAATATCATTTCATTTTTTTCTTAGTTTCCAATGTTGCTGTGGAGATATCAGCTGTCAATTTTATAGTTTTCCTTTATAGATAACTGGTGTTTTCACTTTGGCTGCTTATATAATTTCCCCATCTGTGTTTGATGTTCTTTAGTTTCTCTATTATGTATCCAAGTGAAGGTTTTTAAAAAATTATCATACATGAGCTTTTTGGGGAGCTTCTTGAATTTAAATTTTCCATTTCTGATTCATACAGGAAGTACCTCTGCCATCATTGTCTTATGAATAGTGGATAAACTGTAATTTATAGCTGCCTAGCCCTGGCCAAGGCTGACTAAGATAGATGAGAAGTCCCTCCATGGAGCTCTGTTTTAATATCAGCTTTTTGCCAAGATGCTTAGCTGCCCTTGCTACCAGAGTTGTCGGAAATACGCAAAATAAAGTAATTCCATGGAATTAGAAAACCCCATGCTAGATAATCCTTAAATAAAGGAAGCTTTTCCCTACATGCTTGCTGTTGCTGTTACTACAGTACACCTGGGGCAGAAAATTGCTCTCTTCCCCTCTCTGGTCACCATCAAAGTCATGCCTGTAATCTGGCCCCTGACTGAGAGGTGGCTTTGAAAGGACCCATGATGATAGAGCTTTTACTGCGGCTTTTCTGTTTGGGCTTCCAGTGGCTGCTGGGGACAGTAGCTACCAGTTAAGCTAACAGAGAAACTCAAAGAGTTTTATTAAAAACAATAATATATTTGAATATTGCCTGCTTTCCTCCCTCTCTTCCTCTCCCTCCCTCCCTTCTTCCTTTCCACCTTCTTTCCTTCCTTCCTTCCTTCCTTCCTTCCTTCCTTCCTTCCTTTCATTAGGGTGGAATTCTAATTACATATATATTGAAATGCCTCAGTCTACCCTCAGTCTACTTTCCCTTTTATATTCTTGTTTTCTTATTTTTGTGTTAATCCTAATTCCGAAGATTTTCCCCACATCTCAACTTAGAAAGGACTTTTATTGCCTCTCAATACTACAGAAATATCAATTATGCTAGAACTTCACTTTTTGAGCCTCAGATAATTCTTTTCTTTCAAAAGATCCATACAGGAAACACCTCAGCTATCATTGTCTTTGGAGTAATGAAGCAACTATAGTTGACAGTTGCCTAGGCCTGGCCAAGGCTGACCAACTTTGGGTTTTAAGGGCCATGTTTGGAAGTCAGACAATGAACATTGATTTCTTCTTTTGGCATCCTCACCTTATAATCCAAACTGTTCCTGAGAGAACACATGTTTCTACCAAAATAGTGGGGGAAAGTTCAAGAATAGGAGGCAAATGATAAAATGTCAGGATTTTATCCTGTATTTCTCTTTTATAAAATTCATTTATTTATTAGATATATGTGTAGTATTTCTTATGTTCCAAGCTCTATGCAGATACTAGAAATAAAGATCATCTAGATATGATTCCCTATTTAATGATACTTACAATCTTTGGAGGAGATAAGAGGCTGGTTAAAAAAGCAGTATCTATTGGCTTTTTTCCTGTTACAAATGAGAACTCAGGTTAGCATACGTGCTGATTGTTCCCTGGCCTTCTGTTTAATAAGACATGTGTGTTTATTTGCCTGTCTTTGCCTCTGCAGTATATTGTTTCTACACAAGCAGGCTCTGGAATCAGACTGCCTGAGTGTAAATGTCAGCTCTGACAATTATCAACTCTGTGACTTTGGAGAGATTATATCATTGAGGATCTGATTCTTTATATAATAAGGAAATAATGATTCATTCCTCAAAGGATTACTAGAAGGATCAAGTGAGTTGATACATGTGAAATGTCTAACATATAATAGGTGCTCAATAAATATAAGCATTTTTTTTATAAACCAAGTTAACAAGTTTCTATCACTCCCACATTCTAAGCTCACTTCCAAATGTTTCTCCTCATTAAAGTCTCTCTGGTTAAAAATGTACATGCCACTTTAAAAAGGCTATTAGGCTAGTTATAATTGGCAAGACATAGGCATTTGCTCTTATATTCATTGTTGCAGAGAGGGACTACTGATCACTACAAATTATGCAGTTTTTCAGAATTTTCTTTACTTCTAGCAAAAATTCTTTTGGAAGAAAAGTTATATAACATCTACTGCCATCTTCCATAATATGGCACCAAGTATATGTATGTATGCAGTATGTGATAAAAATTTCATTTTAAAATTGATGTAATACAACGACACAAATAGTCTTAGTGCTAGTGTCATTGTCTTCTATACACCCTTTCTCTCACTCCATCTTGAACATCATTTTTGCTTTCTTGTACTGTTTTTGATGTGTTTGCAGTTTGGAAAAGGGGATACTTACTAAACATATATCACTTTTATTTGGGAGTGTTATACATTGACATCAGCCAAAGGAACTTCTAAAAGTAGAAGTGACATTAGCCAAATAAGAGAAAAATGGTTGAAGCCTACGAAAGACCCAAGGTCTGTGCTGAGACTGGTGAAGTACAAATTTTAAAAAATAAGGCAGGGGTATAAAGTGTTATATCTGTTGTCACTGTGCATAGTTTTAGTCATTATTTACTAATTATTATTATTTTGTTAAAGAAAAGACGGTAAGTCTTTAACATACCATGATTTCATTGCTTTCTGTTCCTGATATCGTGGCACATTATGATCATTCTAATTAAGGTATTAACAGACTTCAATAAAGAATAAAAAGAAGACAAAAACCAATGTCCATATCTGAAGGGGAATTTCACATACTTATTTTAATGATGTTATATATCTATAACCAGATGAAAAAAAAAAAATATATATATATATTCTCTGCAGAAATTAGCTAAGGGCAACTGAAATTAAGTGTTGTTATAATTGTTTTTAATATGGGGGAAGGGAGGAGAAACAACTTAGGGAACTAGGGCTTTAAAATACATAACATAGGGAAGGAGGGGCATGAATGCTGCATCTGCAGCCTCAAAAACTGAGTTGTTGCTAAATAATGTGCAATCTTATAAATTAGAAAAAAAATGTTCTAGACAATTGTAATCCACTGGAACATGCTTTTTGTGTGTGAACTGGCCAGTATGCATTGAGTCTGTCATTCATGGTAAGGGCCAGGACTCAGTCCTTTTTTGAAATCTGTTTTTGGATTGTTTGGGATTTATTTGGCTGTTATTTGTTTATTTGTTCATATTTATCTTCAAGTCTAGAGTGAATTCTTTATTCAGCTTCATTACAGAGGTTTTTTGTTTTGTTTTTAAATTTAAGTCTAAGGACATATTTCACCTTTACACTGAAACATGCATCCATACAAGTGCCCACATCCTGAGGTACCAGTGGCTGCTAATCTTTGCCACAGTAAATTTGATCAAAACTATTCTCTTTTATACACATTTCTGGGCTTATTAAGACTGTGACACTCAGCTGATTTTATTCATTCTATTTTTTCATAAGAATTTATGTTCCAAGTCATGTTAAGTTTCTTGAAAACAAAAGATTGGGATTTGCTTATTGGAGAGTTTGTTAGAGAAGACTGTTAGGATCAACACCTCTGTTGGAGTGTTGGAAGTGGGAATGAGCAGAAAGAGATGGTGAACTACAATGCAGGTATGACCCAGGCTTTATTCCTGTGGAGAGCTCCGGAGGTGGGGCAGCTCTTCAGACTTACCCGGTGAAAGTCAAGTCAGTCAGGCATTAGGTACCCATATTGACTCTTAGAAAGGAGATCCGATCTCATGTGAGATGGCTGTCTTCAGTCAAGCTCAAATAATAGAAAAGATCTCAAGTGAGAGTTGTGGGCCATCAATATCGCAGCAATTGGGAAATGAGAGTTTTCGTCAGAGTTGTGGTTTGGGGTGTCACATCATGACACCCCCTGCAGCTTATTACCATTGCTCTATACATCTTCAGTTTTATACCCTCCAAATTTTTCTGCTCTAAAATCTTCCACCTCCTTTCTAATTTTCCTCCCAGTGCCTTGTCCTATAAAACCACAGTTACCTCTATTAGGTCTCCACATCTTATCTATGCCCTACTCCATAAGTCATTGCATTTAAAAATATTTGTGTCCAGAAGGTTACAATAAGGCATTAGCTTCTACTCTGCCAAATATAGGGGTGTCAACAACTTAAGGAAACATGATAAACTGTGGAAGGATTAGTATTATAACTTTTTTTTTTCTGCTTTGTTATTTAGTTTAGCATAGAGAAGAATTATTTTTAATAGTCTCTCTTTTAGCCAGGCTTGGTGGCTCAGCCTGTAATCCCACGCCTTTGGGAGGCTGAGGTGAGTGGATTGCTGAGCCCGAGGGTTCGAGACCCGCCTGGGCAGTGAGACCTCATCTCTACAATAAATCAAAAAATCAGCCGGGCGTGGTAGCGCATGCCTGTAATTCCAGCTACTTGGAAGTCTGAGGCAGAAGGATCGCTGGAGCCCAGCAGGTTGAGGCTGCGGTGGCCGGGAGCAGCCACTGCACTCCAGTCTGAGCGACCGAGTGAGACTCCGATTCAAAAAAAAAAAAAAAATAGTCTCTCTTTTTTCCACATCTGAAAACTGAAAATAAAACACACAATATGTATTTACTTTTGCAACCAGATCCTTTGGGAGTAAGAAATAAGGGAGAAAAACATCGATTATGGTAATACAGGAAAATGTTTTTCTTTTTTAATATGTTTGTGGGTTTCTTTTTTTGTTGTTGTTCTTTTGTCTTCACTACTTTTATATGATTTTATTTTTATTTTATTTTATTCATTTTAGAGTCATGGGATACATGTGGGGATTTGCTACATAAATCTTGTGAAAGTGAGGTTTAGGCTTCTAGTAAGCCCTTTCCCCCACTAGTAGTAAACATGATACTGAGTGGGTGGTTGTATGCCCTTTATCCTCCCTCCCTCTCTCCCTTCTTTGGTAGTTCCCAGTGTCTGTTGTTCTTGACTTTGTGTCTGCATGCCCAAAGATTAGTGCTCACTTATGAGTGAGAAAACGTGGTATTCAGTTTTTTGTTTCTGTAATAGTCCACTTAGAATGATGGTCTACAGCTGCATCCATGTTGCTGCAAAGTACATGATTGATTCCTCTTTCTGGCTGTGTAGTAATCCATTGTGTATGTGAAACACATTTTCTTTATTCAGTGCACTTTCTATTGTTATCAGTGTTGGTTCCATGTTTTTGCTATTATGAATGGGTGCTGAAATAAATACACGTGTGCAAGTATCTTTTTGGTAGAGCTGTATATGTTCCTCTGGATATACACCCAGGAGTAGGATTTCTGAGTCAAATGATAGCTCAAATTTTAGGTCTTGGAGAAATTACCAAACTGATTTTCACAAAGGTTGAACTAGCTCACATTCCCGCAATAGTGTAAAAGTGTTTCCTTTTCTCTGTAGCCTTGCCAACATCTGTTGTTTTTTGACTTTTTAATAGTAGCTATCTTGGCTGCTGTGAGGTCGTATCTCATTGTAGTTTTGAGTTGCATTTTTCTAATGATTAGTGAACTGAACTTGAACATTTTTTTATATGTTTGTTGACTGGTTGTATGTTTTCAGGCCCACTTACAAAATGCTAGGTCCGCTCCTCCCTGTAGTTTCTTTACTGAGAGTAGCAATGGTGCAATGTCTTCAGTTGGCCATCTTGACCCTCTCCAAGTAATTTAAAAGTATATATAGTGATCTACAGATTTTCTGTGAATAATGTCAGATAGGCAAGTATTTATTTGGTAGACAACTACCATCTAGTGATCCTTTATTAGAAAACTTCATATACATAAAGTAATTTTATCTTTACAATGTCCTTGGAATATAAATACTACAATATCTGATTTTCTAGGTAAAGAAAACCCAGTGGAATAAAATAGATTTCCTAAAGCACATGGAATTTGAATGAGTTCTTACTGTCTGAGGGATTTTTTGTGTTCTAAAGTCTGAATTAAAATTCTGATTCTTCAGGTGGTTCTGTTTGCTTAATTTGTTAACCTTATAGGTTGATGGCAGTAAACTGCAAAGCCTACCATCTATGCAATCCTTTTGAAAATTAACCTTCCATAATCACCTTGGAAATATTTTTTGAGATGAACCAGTGTATAGATGATGCATGTCTTTACCTCTTAGTTATATCTCTTTGTGCCAGTTTGGGTTATTAGAAAACCAAATATGTCAAGAAGAATTAGATATGCAAGAGAGTTATCAGGAGAAACATCTATAAAGGATAAAGAAGGGATGGGATGAATATGAGAAGGTTAAAAAAAACCTTCAGGGTATGATACAGATCTCTGGCATTTGTGAAAGGAGGGAGAATAGGGTAGGGGGAGCTTTCAACTGAGTGCTCTTCTGAGAAAGCCTTGGCCAGGCTGATGGGGAATCCTAGATCAAAGTGGTCTGTTAGAGGAATCTTGCACAAGGTAGAAATATCCTAGCCCTGGTTCCTTTGCTTTGACAAGTCCTGACCTTGGTTCTAAAGTCACAGGAAAGGTGCTACAGGCAATATGTCCCATAGCGGGTACTTAGAGGGAGAGCAGGGTGGTACCTCTATGCTTGTCAAGTTTTCAGTCTCCTTCCCTACCCACTAAATTTATTACTCTCCCACACATGAATATTTTAATTGCCTAGTACTATGCAGTTATCTATATTCATATACAAAGTATTGCAAAAACACACACAGTTTTTTTTTTCTTTATGTTTCAAAAGGGAGACTTACTATAATAAAAGGTTGTGTTCTCAGAGAATTAAATTAGTATAATGATTTTATAAAATCTTTAATTTCCCTTCTTCCTTTAGGCAACATAGCCAGTACTATATTTCCAGTCTTTCATACACATTATTTAACTTTGTCTGTTTCTTTGCAATTGATCGCACTCTGTTTGCTTATGTTGATTTAGTGGGATTGAGGTTAGAGACTTGCCATTTCAGTACACCTCTATTGATTTTCATTTTTGCTTCAATTTCATTTTTTGTGTGTTTGTTTGTTTGGGACTGCATTTATTGTCTTTATTATAAGTGCTTTAATTTTCCAATTTCCTGATAAAATTATATGAATGAAAAACAATAAAATATTCAATAATTGTGAAAGCACTGACCTGCTAAGAAAGGTAGTATTAGTATTAATGCTCAAGTGTAACTGCTGCCTGGAAGTCATTACCACCATGGGATTTTTAGAATGTTTGTTTTAGGATTGATGAACAAAAAGTATACATTTAGAACATGAAACAGCATTTAGGAACTTTTTTTAAGCATCATTTATAACTATTTGCCTTAGGTCTGGCTCCCTCAGAAGTAGAGTCTGAAACATGATTCTATGTAAATGATTTATTTAGAGGGTGTTCTTGGGAGAAACCAAAAAGGAAATGAGGAAATTAGGATTGGGGAGGAAAGGCTAAGCGAAACCCTGATTTCAGGTGATATCTAGCTTCATCTTGGTATCCCGGGTTTTCTGAAACACAAATGTCTTTTACTATCAAGTCACCCTGCCTTGTGGCAATAAGGTAGTAGAACTCTGTTACACCACCTCCCCTGCACTTGTACACTCAGACCACTCAGTCTTTGGTTCCAAACTGCCTCAGGGTGACGCAGATCCAATCACCCAAGGGAAAATGTGTGGAGAAAGTTGCAGGTGCGAGCTGTCAGCAGCAAAATTCATAGTAGCAATGAAATGATGAGTCGGGGTAGGGATGGGAGGGTGTTGTCTCAAGAATGTCTGCTCAACAGCGTCGATGCAGAAGAGCCATGTGCAGAAAGCTTTTCCTATACTGAGTGGATAATTGTTCAATTTTGGGAAACAGGAATATAGTACCATGCCAAATATCTTTGCCTGTTACCATTTGTATCTCCTAATTAATTCCTAGGTATTGAATTTCTTGTGCCTTTAGTCTAAAAAACATTATTGTTGTTGTTGTTGTTGTTGTTATTGGCTACCTATCCAGAGTTACAATGTGTCTTCACATTGGAAATTGATCTTCCATAATTACCTTGGAAATATTTTTGAGATGACTCAGTGGATAGATGATGCATATCTTTACCTCTTAATTATAACTCTTTGTGCCAGTTTGGGTTATTGGGGAAAAAATACGTCAGAAAGGATTAGATGTACAAGAGAGTTATTGGGAGAAACACCTATAAAGGATAAAGAAGGGATTGGATGAATATGAGAAAGTTAAAAGAGCCTTCAGAGTAGGATACGGATCTCTGGCATTTGTGTAAGGAAAGGAAAAACGGAGGGAGAATAGGGTAGTAGGAGCTTTAGACTGAGTATTTTCTGAGAAAGTCTTGGCCAGACTGATGGGGAATCTGAGATCAAGGTGATCTGTTAGAGGAATAACACACACACACACACACACACACACACACACACACACACACACACATCTGGGGCAAGTGAACAGTATTATATCAATACACATTACAATGAAATTATTTGATTAACTGAAGGGACTACAGCAACTTCTGAATTAGTTACAGAACAAGTAAAAAAAAGTCTTATTATTAAGTTCAGATCAAGTATTATTTTTAGTATCATTATTATGCTTCCTGGAAAAGTCATATAAATTCACAACATTCACATATATACTTGCCTCAACCACCAAAGTGAGCATTTACCCAGCATGGGGACCAAGGGAAAATAAAGAAAATGGATAGAAAAGCCCAGAAGTTTGTTGAACTCTGAATAAATTTTCCATTTCAAATGGAGAAGGCAAAATGGTAGAATCAATGGTTTTGGGTATAGGTTAAAAGTGAATGTCTTAGCCGGGCTTGGTGGCTCAGTCTGTAATCCCGTGCCTTTGGGAGGCTGAGGTGAGTGGACTGCCTGAGCCCGCGGGTTCGAGACCCGCTTGGGCAGGCGAGACCTCATCTCTACAATAAATCAAAAAATTAGCTGGGCATGGTAGTGCGCTCCTGTAATTCCGGCTACTCGGAAGGCTGAGGCGGAAGGATCACCGGAGCCCAGCAGGTCGAGGCTGCGGTGGCCGGGAGCGGCCACTGCACTCCAGTCTGGGTGACAGAGTGAGACTCCAACTCAAAAAAAAAAAAAAAAAGTGAATGTCTTAGACAACGTAGCATCACTGAATCACCAATTCTATTGTTTCCTTCTTCTTAAAAGGATTATTATGAGGAAATCCTACTAAATAATTTTTAATCAGAAAACTTCAACTTCAATTCTTCCAAAATGGCATATTCAGGCACTGTTCTCCTCATGAGTGCTTTATGTGGGAAAAGGAGACTCTTTTAGGATCTAGTCAGTGATAAAGTAAATTGATCTATTACCTACCCCCTGAGGAAATCCCTACAGGGCTATCTTGCTCTGGACTGCCTAAGTGTCTCATTTGTACCTAAAAACAAGAAGTGTCATTTTTTTCTCTATTCAAGATGTCACAAGCCCAATTTTCTCTTGCTAAGGATCACAGTTATTAGTCTCTGAAGGTGCTAGCACTTGAGGCCAAGTCTGAGGTGATTAAAATGCCTCAGCACTTTGAGGATCGGTGCCCTTCCATCACGTCTAGTCTCCAGCTGCTTCCCTGTCTGATTTCCCTTCTGTCTCTCATTATGATCCATCATTATCCATTTTAAGTTCTGCATAAGTCATGTGAATCGAGGAAAATTGAGAACCTTAGCAAAATACATTTCTACAGATATGCACCACTAGTAGAGAGATGGAAACACTGACCCAATCTCAATTTATGTCCTCAATTTTATAAATTCTCTTATTTTTCCCTTCAAATACCTTCTTTTCTCACTCTCTAAAGTGTTCTCTTTTTCTCTTTCCCTATACACATATACCTGCACAAATATACACATACATGCCTGCCATCCATTGCACTAGATGTATTATAAAGATCTCTTGCCAGATGAGGTTTTGGTGCTAATGTCCTTCCTTACAATCATAGTACTCCAAAAAGTAATGTGGCGCCTGGCCATTAGCTGGATTTGTATACTATAGAACTTCATGACATTACTCCAACATATGTCATCTCTGTTGCACACAAAGTAGTTTTCTTTACAGTTTCATCAGGAGGTAATGATCTCAGGACTTCTCAGCACTTCTATGAAGTGCCCAAATAAGGAACACCCCAAAATGGTACCCACAAAGATCGAATCCATGCAGAATATACCTGGGTTTTGAGTATTTTCTTCATTCTGAATACTCAGTGGAAAGTGAGATTAGGGGATAGAGAAAAGGAATTGTAAATATAGTAGGCTTTTGTCTTCTCTCCCCACATTGTGGTTGACATCAGTTATTTAAGCCCACATTTTTGGGGTAGTCTACATTTTAGGTAGGTAATTAATCTGTCAGCCTTAGTGAAAAGTAAGAATAAAAATTTCCTGGGCTTGCCGGGCTCGGTGGCTCAGCCTGTAATCCCGTGCCTTTGGGAGGCTGAGGTGAGTGAATTGCCTGAGCCCGCAGGTTCCGAGACCCGCCTGGGCAGTGAGACCTCATCTCTACAATAAATCAAAAAATCAGCCGGGCGTGGTAGCGCATGCCTGTAATTCCGGCTACTCAGAAGGCTGAGGCGGAAGGACTGCTAGAGTCCAGCAGGTCGAGGCTGCGGTGACCGGGAGTGGCCATTGCACTCCAGTCTGGGTGACAGAGTGAGACTCCAACTCAAAAAAAAAAAAAATTCCTGGACTCAATTCTGCAACTAGTAATGAGGAAGCTGTGAGAGGCTACAACCCAGAGTAGAGTCTGGTGAATTTTTTAAAAGTACTTCCATGAAATAAACTGTTAGAGAGGTATGGTCTTAAAAGACTAAAAATGGGCAGGTTATGTACCCAGAAAAGTGTAGCCACCCAATTAAGACATGTTACGGAAGTGTTCATGAACTCTGTTTTTATGTTTACCACCAATATGTAGTCCTACATAGGCAAACTTTGAGACCAACTCTCTAGAGAAAGTGTTTTTTAGAAACTTTATTTTTTCTGCTTCTTTATTCTCCACTGTTATCAGGATGTGGACTTATATTCACATACTCCTAGAGCTACCCACAGAAGGATACTGACATCTGCCTTAACAAGAAGAGTGTAGAATCTCCTATATAAGATACTCTTTTTAAATGACTTAAAAGAAATCCTTATGAAAAAGAATTGAACTAATCATAAATAGTCAGTGTTAATTCATAGTCTCCAATCTAACATTCTGACTCAGATGTCCCATTTCTTCCTTGCTCTGTTTCTGAATCAAAATAGTTATGATGTAAAACTAATAGTTATAGAAACAGCAAGAACCCCCAGTCTTGGTAGGTATAGCAATTGACCAAGATGGCTAAATGTTAAGAGTGAAGGTTAATAATTAAGGCATATAAGAGACTATTGAATAAAGATTTTAGCTGAACCCAACTGACTAAGACACTAAATACATAAATAAATAAGTAAACTGAAAATGCACATATTCTGCATAGGCTTTCTCTTTCATTTTTTACAAAAGAGAAAGCAAATGACATTTTAAACTGGCATAGGCCACACTGTGGTAACTATGATAGAGAGGACTATTTAGTACATACAGAAGCACAGAGAAGAAATCCTTCCCAGTCCTACTTCCCAGGAGATGTCGGGATATCACCAGAAAAAAAAAATTCAACTGCTTCATTAATCCATTGTTTAAACCTCAACTGTCCACAATTTTGTTATTAGCATCCTAGTTAACAGAAACAGGAAATGGGCTGGGAAGAGAGTAGGCATGGTTCAGTTTTGGAAGGAGAAAATGGTAGATGTAAATGTTTGAAGACAGTTCTTTTGTTTCTGCTACTTGGGAGGTAGCAACCTGAAAGAGAAACTAGAATTTAACAGTATTTTATGCCAATAATCCCTATACTTTTTGGAATTGTCTCCACTTTATAAGCAGGACATAAAATAACATCTGCTGTATTTTTTTTTTACTTTTCACTTGCAGTGATACAAAAATCAAATATTAAAATATGAAAATCACATGATTTTCTAGTGGATTTATCTCATGTAGAGGATTGAAATAATCAGAAATAATCAGTGCAAATCCATTTCTCCTATCTAGCATTCTGACTTGGCTCTCCCATTTCTCCCCCTGTTCTAAATCAAAATCACACACATTCACAAACACACACACACACAAATCAGTTTTTACCTCGAGTAACATAAACAGTAATCATCACCCACCATTATTACAGCGGTACCATTAAGGGACATAATCTGCACTGTACTTTTATTCATCAAGCAGCATTTATGTGAAGAAAATTTAGATGGATAATTCCACAGCTTGGAAATTATGAAGAATAAGCTTACTGAAACAAAGCCACAGAGAAGGTAGAAGGCGGTTTTTGTGATTACTATTAAACACACAGTTCTACCTGGGGAGGAACTGGGAGTGACTCCTGGAAGAAACCGCTTGTTATTCGCTGTGCTGTTTCCTGCTTCTTCACGCACCAGTATTACTGTGCAGGGTCTTTTATCCATCTGTCTTCCCTCTTGGAACCGGAGCTAAGGACTGCTATCTGCCTTACTGGAAAGCATATAGAATCTCCTAGATTAATTTAAGGGAAGTGTAACTTATAAAGGTATTCCTCATTGCTATTAGATGGTATTTAGGTTCCTTGCTTTATCTCACTCAGTCCCTTCATTTGCGTATTACTTATTCTAATACATTTATCTTTGGATTCCGTTTTTTTTTTTAGTTGGAGTCTCACTCTGTTGCCCAGGCTGGAATGCAGTGGCATGCTCATGGTCCCCACAGCCTTGACCTGCTGGACTCAGGCAATCCTTCCACCTCAGCCTTCCAAGAATCTGGAACTATGGGTGCGTGCCACAATGCCCAGCTAACTTTTTGATTTATCATAGAGATGAGGTCTTGCCAAGTTGCCCAAGCTGGTCTTGATCCCCTGGGCTCAGACAGTCCCCTGACTTCAGCCTTCCAAAGTGCTGGGATTACAGGCGTGAGCCACTGTACCCAACTTGGACTACTATTTTTTAAATATTCAACCCCCATACATAGCACCCATATGCTTGATACTGGGAAATAAATGAACAAAAATAATGTAAGAGACATTGTGGAGGTACAATTGACTTGATTTGGAAAGACATGGAGGAATCAATATGTTTAACTGCATAGGTTTGGTGGCTAAAGCTATGAGACAAGATGGTACTTCTAAATTATGAAGAGACAAAAGATAATGACAAGGTGAAGAACCTTCAGAATGCCTACACCTGGGGTGTTAAAGGAAAAGAAGGTAGCAAAATGACAGAAAAGAAATACTCAAGAAAGAAGAAACAAAATTTTATACACATTGATTAATAGATTGATTCATTTGCTAATTCATTCATTTGGCAAAAGATTTTGAGCTCATTCAATGTGTGATTCACTGGTGTGAAAGCTAGGCATACAAACGTGAAACAAAGTAGACATACTGCCACCTCATGAAACTTGCACTTTAGTTGAGGAAATGAACACTAATCAAATAATCTGACAAATACATGTAAAATTGGAGTGGTGATAAGGGCTATGAAAGGAAGTATTGTTCTCTGAGAGAGTTTAATTGGTTGAGTGGCCTGGTCAGGGAGTCCAGGGAAGACTCCCCGGGAAAGTGATGACTAACATATGAAGGTAAAATGGGAGTTGACGAGGCTAACAAGAAAGAGAAACATGCAGAGGGAGACTGCTTACACTAGGGCCACTGGGGAGAATGGAATTGTAAATGAACCTAAGGAAAACTGGTATGGCCACAGCTCAGGAAGCAAAAATAAACCTGATGGATGTGAGGCTGAAGCAGTGAGAAAGGATGGGATCATGTTCAGCCAAGTTGGTGGTGTTAGGGTTGGTGTTTTTTATTTTTAGAGCAAAGAGAAGGCATTGATAGGTTTTAGGTATGGTTGATATAATCAAATTTGTATTTCGAAAAGATAACCATAGCCAAAGTATACTGAAAAAGGATAGTTCAGGGAAAGAGTGGGTTCAAGATGATTAGGAGTCATTACTGCAGTCGTGGGTAAAGTGATAAAAACTAGGACTAGATGTATAGCAGCACATATGAGTAGAGAAAGGTGGATGCAGATATTTTGTAGGAGTTAAAATCAACATAGGCCTTGAAAAATATATAGACTCACCTGAGTGCCATGACACTGGTCAGAGGCAGGACGAGTTTTAGAAAACAGGACCATGGCACCAGTGCTCAAGACTAAGTGAATAAGGAAATGAAAATATTGGATTTATTAACACGTTACTAATGATTTTGACAAGAATAATTTTGGTGGATTGGTGATTGTGAAAGCCAGATAGGCCAGGCATATGGCTCACACCTATAATCCCAGCACTTTGGGAGACTGATGTGAGAGGATTGCCTAAGCCCACAGGTTTGAGACCAGCCTTGGCAACTTGGTGAGACCTCATCTCTACAATAAGTCAAAAAATTAGCTAAGTGTGGTGGTGTGTGCCTGTAGTTCTAGCTACTTGGAAGGCTGAGACAGAAGGATGGTCTGAGCCAAGAGGGTGGAGGCTGCAGTGACTGTGAGTGTGCCACTGCACTCTAGTCTGTGAAACAGAGTAAGACTCCAACTCCCCTCCCCACAAAAAAGAAAAAGCCATATTATAGAATTTATAGGGAACAATCTTCTCTTAACTATATTTATTTATTCAGCAATATTTTATTAAATTTTTATTATGCATCAGATACCATGCTAGGTACAGTAGATGAATGAATACCATGACTGTTACCCTGCAATTTATCAGATAAAAAAGTAGTCAAGAACGTCCACTATATGACAGTTAAGATTACTTCAATCTATGATAACTCTATGAATTAACAACTATCTTTGCTTTTTTTCTACAGTTGATTAAATGCAAAAGAGGGTAAATAACTTGCCCTAACTTGCTCAATGAATAAGTCAAAGACTAAGCTATAAATTCAAGCAGACTAAATGCTTTGTTTTGCTGAAACTCAGTAAAGGAGACTGGTGCAACAGGTGCATTGGCTCTAACAGAAGTATGGGCAGGAAGGGTAGTGAAGATGCACACACTTGTGCTGGCTGGTGAAACAATCAAAAGTGGTCATACCCCTAGCTAGATTGACCAAGAGAAAGAGAAAAAAGCCCAAATAAACACAATCAGAAATGCAAAAAATGGGTCACAAATGACCCCAAAGAATTGCAAAAGATTATCTGAGATTACTATGTACACCTGTATGGAAACAAACTCAAAAACCTAAATGAAATAGAGGGCTTTATGACATCATACAACTTCTCCACGTTGAAACAAGAAGAAATTGAGACCCTAAATAGATCTAAACAACCCAGGAAATCAACTATGCCATATGAAAACTACCTACAAAAAAAGCCCTGGACCAGATGGCTTTCTAGCAGAATTCTACAAAACATACAAGGAAGAGCTGATACCAAGCCTATTGAAAGTATTCCAGGCAATCAAGAAAGATGGAACCTCCCCAAATCATTTTATGAAGCTAACATCACATTGATACCCAAACCAGGTAAAGTTCAACAAAGAAAGAGAACTACAGGCCAATATCCTTGATGAACATAGATGATAAAATTCTCAACAAGATTCTAGCAAACTGGATCCAACAACACATGTCAAAAGTCATCGACCATGACCAAGTAGGCTTCATGCCCGGAATGGAGGGCTGGTTCAACATCTGCAAGACCATAAATGTAATTAAATACATCAACAAATGTAAAAACAAAGAGCACATGATTATATCATTAGGTGTGGAAAACATCTTTGATAAAATCCAGCACCCTTCTTGATAAAAACCCCTCAAACATCTACGCATAGATGGAACATACCTTAAAATAGTAAGAGCCGTCTACAAGAAACCCACAGCCAACATATTGTTGAACAGACAGAAGTTGGAACCATTTCCCCTGAAAACTGGAACAAGACAAAGATGCCCACTCTCAACCCTCCTTTTCAACATAGTATTAAAAGTCCTAGCTATAGCAATCAGACAAGAGTAGGAAATCAGTATTATCCAAATAGGAAAAGAGGAAGTTAAGTTATCCCTCTTTGTAGTCGACATGATTCTATACTTCGAAAACCCAAGAGAATCTGTAAAAAACCTCCTTGCACTGACAAAGGACTCTGGCAAAGTCTCAGGGTATAAATAAATGTGCAAAAGACAGTTGCATTCCTATACACCAACAATAAACAAACAAAAACCCAAATAAAAAGCACAATTCCATTCACCATAGCCACAAAAAAATGAAATATCTTGGTATCTTCCTAACCAGGGAAGTCAAAGATCTTTACAACAAATACTAAAAAACACTGCTCAAAGAAATCAAAGATGACACATACAAATGAAAAAATATTCCATGCTCATGGATTGGAAGAACCAACA
Source organism: Carlito syrichta (assembly GCF_000164805.1). Taxonomy (NCBI): domain Eukaryota; kingdom Metazoa; phylum Chordata; class Mammalia; order Primates; family Tarsiidae; genus Carlito; species Carlito syrichta. Next base: position 736,472 of record NW_007246638.1, on the reverse strand, counting down.
TTGTTAAGATGTTCATCCTACCCAAGGAAATCTACACAATTAGAATTAACACAATACTCATTAAATTACCAGCAACATTCTTCTCAGACCTGGAAACCACAATTCTGGACTTTGACCACAAATAGCCAAAACAATCCTCAGAAAGAAAACAAAAACAAAAACAAAGCGGAAGGCATCACCCTCTCAGATTTTAAGCTTTATTATAAAGCTGCCATAATCAAAACAGCCTGGCATTGGTACAATATTAGGCATATAGACCAATGGAATAGGATAGAAATTCCAGAAGCAAAACCTCAATTTCTCAAACAACTCATCTTCGACAAAGTCTCCACCATCAACCACTGGGGAGAGGAGAACCTATTCAGTAAATGGTGCTGGGAAAACTGGCTGACCACTTGCAGAAGATTAAAACAAGATCTCTACCTATCACCTCATTTTTATTAGCTTCATTGCTTATCTCAGTTTGGATTCTAGATATTTGTTGCCAGAAAGCATCATTGTAGGAGATCATTGACTTTAGCTCTTTAACCATATAAAACAAATATGTTGTATATTTATACTTTTGTATTATATATATCTTTGTACATTTTCTCAAATTATTTTTGAAACATATTGAAATATTGATCATGAATGAATGATCTATTGAATGAATGAGTAGGTTGATCTGTGGAGCTATCAATCCAGTACTGCTAATAAACATGAACTGAATGTACTAAGCAAAGTTAGAAGAAAAGTCTTAGCTCTTTAAAAATTGACACCACAATCCTTAGCAAAAGAAACAAACCAGGAGGTATCACACTTCCAGACTTCAAACTTTACTATAAGGCTACAGTAATCAAAACAGCCTGGTATTGGTATAAGAACAGGCACATAGACCAATGGAACAGGATAGAGATTCTGGAAGCAAAGCCTCGATTACTCAACCAACTCATCTTTGACAAAGCTTCCAACAACAACTGCTGGGGAGAGGAGAACCTAGTTAGTAAATGGTGCTGGGAAAACTGGCAAACCACATGTAGAATATTAAAACAAGATCTCTACCTATCACCAGACACAAAAATCAACTCTAAATGGATCAAAGACCTAAATGTAAGACCTCAAACTATAAGAACCTTAGAAAATGCAGGAGAAACCCTGGAAAACAATGTAGTGACTCCTAAAAGATCTATAAATTGAGCTCCCATACAATCCTACAAATCCCCTAGTGGGAATATACACAGAAGAACTCAAATCACTCTATAAAAAAGAAAAGTTTACTGCAGTATTGTTCACAATACCAAAAACATGAAACCAACTGTGCTGCCCATTGAAAGAGGACTAGGAAAAAAAAAAAAAAAAAAAGTGGTACATATACATGGTGGAATATTACACAGCCATAAACAAGGACAAAACTATGAATTTTACAGCAACTTGGATGGACTTAGTGGCTGTAATACTGAGTCATCTATCACACAAATAAAGAACCAAGTATCTCATATTCTCACTCATAAGCGGACTTCAAACAACTATCGTAATACTGTAAGAAAGGTATTGGCAGTAGTAGGAAACTGCCAGGGGAGGGTTGTGGGGGTGGGATTGGCAGTAGTGGGAAACTGCCAGGGGATGGGGAGGCACATCTCATAGGCAAAGGTACCTGCATAATGAACATTTGAATTCCTAACCCTGTATTGTACCCCACATATTTAAAATAAAAAAATTTTTTAAAAGGAGGTCATAGCCGGGCTCGGTGGCTCAGCCTGTAATCCTGCACCTTTGGGAGGCTGAGGTGAGTGAATTGCCTGAGCCCGCGGGCTCGAGACCCACCTGGGCAGCGAGACCTCATCTCTACAGTAAATCAAAAAATCAGCCGGGCGTGTTAGCGCATGCCTGTAATTCCAGCTACTCGGAAGGCTGAGGTGGAGGGATCGCTGGAGCCCAGCAGGTCGAGACTGCGGTGGCCACTGCACTCCAGTCTGGGCGACAGAGTGAGACTCCAACTCAAATAAATAAATAAATAAATAAAATAAAATAAAATAAAAGGAGGTCATAAGACATTTGGACTCAGCAGACAGATTCTGTAAGGAGCTGCAGGGTCAAAAGGTTTTTATTGTGTGTGTGTGTGACAGAAGATTTTCAGGTTGGTAAGGGTAAGTTGTACAGAACACAGGTTCTGGGATATGAATATGATAAATCTGACTATCAATAGCAGCAGTGTAGCATATGAGCACTGTAGTCTTATCTAAGTTACTTAAACTCACAGTCTTAGGTTTTTGATGTGCAAAATGAATTAGAAATGGTGTTTCACAGAACTGATATGAAGTTTAGCAATTGTGAGAGATGTTTACATAAGAAAACATACATAAATCTCTTGGTCCATAACAACATGTACTCAATAAATCTTAGTCTCTCTCTCTCTCTCTCTCTTTTTATTGCTCTCTTTCATTATTAATTTTTGTTCCTCAATCCACCAATATGTTTTTAAGGTAAAGAGAATAAATATAGCCGGGCTTGGTGGCTCAGCCTGTAATCCCGCGCCTTTGGGAGGCTGAGGTGAGTGGATTGCCTGAGCCCACGGGTTCGAGACCCGCCTAGGCAGCGAGACCTCATCTCTACAATAAATCAAAAAATCAGCCGGGTGGCACGCCTGTAATTCCGGCTAATCAGAAGGCTGAGGCGGAAGGATCGCCGGAGCCCAGCAGGTCGAGGCTGCGGTGGCGGGGAGCGGCCACTGCACTCCAGTCTGGGCGACAGAGTGAGACTCCAACTCAAAAAAAAAGAAAGAATAAATACGGAAGGTATTTTTTTAAAAAATTGGTTATAGAGAAAAGCCAAAAGGAGATAAGGTCAAGGGAGAAGAAGAAATAAGTTTTGGTAGAGGCAAGAAACAACTTTCCCTCTGACACAGGGCCAGTCAGGGAAGGTCCAGAGAACATTTGGGAAGTAGACTCCTAATACTCTATTTTCCTCCTTTTGTTTCTTTCCCATGTGCCACCCAGAGAGATGTACTATGTATAAGAAAGCTGTATTTATTAATGTGGCCCTCTACTGTAGACCTAAATTTTTTACTAGGAGAAATTTTTCATAACAGAAGAAGTACCCCTGTTGATTGAGTCAAGCTATTACCAAAACATATTTATATTTTAATTTCATATTTATGTTCTGTGTAAATATGAATATAAAGGAAGTCAAAGGATTACTGTGTAAAATATCTGAATTTTCAAATAAAGCTTAGCCTTCTTCAGTTACCTTTTTTTCCCTTTGATGAGAAATTCTGGCTTTAGGTAAAACCAAGCAGGAAATCCTTATGAAACTAGAGCTACTTGCCCTGTGGCCACCACCATCTTAAGGTCAGCAGGAACCCATTGCTCCTGGTGCTGAATGTGGAATATAGGGACTGACTTAATCTTGGACCCAGAAAAGAACCATTGCCCTCAAACTTTGGGAATAAGGCCCTTATTTCCTCCTGAACTCCCAGTGTAGAAAAATGAAACTTGACCAGCTTTGTTTTCAATGATATATTAGGAAAAGAAAGTAAAAAACTCACTATGATGTTCTTTTATTTTTAATAAAAAAATTATTATTTTAGTTTTTTTAAATTCAGTTTTTTATGTCTTAAGTTGATGAAAGGTAAAATTAAAATTCCTTGTTCTTCTTTAAACCTACAATTGACCTCAAAAACCTAGCTTAAGTAAAATTTCCTTTTCTAATAATTTGAGTTGAAAATGCATACTAAAGTAAAAGGTGGGTCTTTGGGTTACTTCCCCCATCCCCAGCATAATCAGAACACCAAAATCAGGTTACTTATCTAAACTACCTCAAAGCAGTTTAACCCATTAGTCAAGTTCCTATGCCACGGATAGTAACCCAAAGTCTCATGCTTGATTGAAAATTCCAGGGTAGGGATCTTCAAATGCCAGACTATGAAATGAATACTTTGTCTTCCACCTTTCCAGGATGCCCTGTGTGCTCTTCCTTTTACCACTTCTCTCTTCTTGCGTTCATCTCTCTCAGAAACCAAAGTATTCACACTCATCCCTTCACCAAATACTGCCCTTGACAAAACAGCGTTGTTGAGTATTTGGAAAACCAAAAATCTGTCTCAACACCAAATATCACTACCATACTCCAAAATATAGGCCACATCTATGGAAGAAGTCAACATAAATCTGTGATGTAAAGGAGAAAAATAAAATATGTATTGGATCTTTAGCAGAGATGGATTTCTCAGCTTTGAAGGAAAAAGAGAAGAATCATATAGAAAAAGGCTGACCAAAGTATACTTGACAAATAATTGGAATACAAAACTACCACTAGAATAAAAAAAGGAATAGTAAAACTGAAGTTAAAAGTATTGCAGACAAAAAGTTAGTGATCAATGTATGTAAATGGTATTCAGAGCTAAAAACCAAACAATTAACAATGAAAAATTTTACCTATAGGCAATGACCAATGTGTAGACAAAGTATTCACACTTATAGAAAGCACAAATGGAAAACAAATATGGATTCCCGTCAATTCAGGATAGTGTTAAGCCCTGATAAACCCATAGTAAGCCTAAAATACTGTTAAGTGAAAAAAGTATTTACTATCCCAATAAACCCATAGTAAATTTGAAAAATTGTAAGGTGAACTTTGTAAGTTGGGGGCCTTCTGTATATACAGAAATATTTTCGTCCCTCTACATAGTAAGAAAGTAGAAATAATGTTGACAAATTTTGGTATGGTTTTAAACTTATACACAACAAAGACTATTAATAGATATAATCTATGGAAAATAATGCAACATAAAGATATTCATATCCTTTGACCCAGTAATCTCTCTTCTGGGAATTTATCCTAAAGAAATATTTTAACAGAAGCAAAGTCCAAATTTTAAAAAATGCTTGTTGATGTGATATATAAACAAAGTAAACAAATAAAACCACCAAAGCCCACCAAAATATTCAACAATAAAGAATGGTTTATTATTATGTAACATCAGCAGGAGACAAATTAATGAGCCATTAAAATTAAAATTGCAAAAGCCATGCAACCACACAGAAACAAATTCTAGTAGGAACAGTATTTCATCACTATATATCATTATGACTTTCTGAGAGTGTGATATTTTTCTGGGGAAGGCAAGTTATATCTGAACACCTGAATGGTTTTGTAGGTTAGACAAGGGGCAAAAACTGGAAGGACCTGAATGTTCTGTACAATTGAGGACAGAAACCTGAAGTTTACAGGGAAATTCTGAAGTTGCTGACAATTGACAGAGATGAGAGGCACATAGGGATGAGGCAATACAGAGAAATGCCCTGCAAGAGATGAGAATTGACCAGAGGGGATTTCAGAGAAGGTAATATTCTAATATGTATATTTTGATTATTTGCTATTGGTGCATAATTCAAGCCCTCTTCTTTCTGTCAAAATCTTCAGAAAAATTGACATTGTCTCCTAATAATTTGTGTGAATACATTCTTCAGGAGAACTTCAGAGAACTTCTATACCTGGCTTAATAAGGAGTGACTAAGACACGTGATCTAAAGCTACTTCAGATTAATATCAGGACTTCCTTGGAAACTTTCTAAGTGTCTTTGGGCTTCAGCTTCCTCAATTGTAAAATAGAAATACTAATGCATCTGCTTTCAAAGATTGCTGTAAGGATTGAGTTAATACATAGAATACAATTAGAATACTTTGCTATCATCAATCATTATTATCATTATCATTATCACAGCTCAGGGAAGAGATGATTTATGAGGATTCAAGATCTAGGTGACAGAAGTTGTAATTAGGACTATGGGTCTATAATTTTTTTGTGTGTGTGAAAACTTTGGGTCAATATTTCTGCTGTATCAACTCTGACTTGCTAAAGCAGAGAAAATATAATTTGATAGATGGCCTAAGTATTTAGTCTTCACTTAGAGATGTTTAGTAGATGACTGTTCTAAGCAAAAGGGGGGAAATAGTCAACAAAGTTGAACTTCAAAGTTAAGAAGAAAAATCACCAAAATTGAACAAAAATTAAATAATTAGAAACAATCAGACCAGAAAATATTCTCTGATCAGAAAAAAGGCAGTTACAATAAACATAAAACTATAGCTGTGATACTTTAAATTTAAATGTAATTTAATTGATCTCTATTATTGAAGGGAAAACTACCAGAAGTGATCATTCAGAGAGTTTACTTAAGATGCCAAAATGTCAATCCAAAATTTTCCCCAGGATTATGAAAAAGCACCTAAAGACATTCTATTAAAGAGAGAGATAGAAAAGTGATTTTAAATTGAATTTTGGTATCTTTAAAACTTGAAACATTAGAAGACTGAATATAATGCAGGATGAAGTGAAAATTATTATAAGGTGACATGCACGTATGATTATGACATAAATTACATTTTTAATAGCCTTGTGCATTTCATTTTTAAAAACATTTTTCAAATTTTCCATTATATTTACAAATATTGTGATAATTTAATTATTATATTTAGGTATTTAAAGTTAGATATTTAGTTTTTAGTAAGAGGCATAACTATGTGGAAAAAAATTATTAATCCAATTTCTTAAGTTAACTTCAGAAGAGTTCCGCTTACCTCACAACCTAGGTGGGATGATTTCTCTACTAGCAGCTTGGACTAAAATATAGTTTTTGTGGTATCTGTTTGCAAACCCAAAACTACTATGGGAATGAAGACATATTCATAGGAACAATTTTAATTAATTAATCAACACAGAAATATGTTTTTAATTTTCAAAACCTAAAAGAAGGACCGAAGGACTTAAAATAGTCTAGATTTAGATGTATACAGAGACTAGATTAGGTCTTCTGGGTTCTAGTTAAGACCAGAAACTCACAAACACACTTAGACATATCCTAATTTCAATTGCCTGGGCAATGGAATCTAATGACCAACACCTACCCCTTAGTGGGCACATATATCCTTGATGACCTTGAGTGCTATTCAGAAGAATTCAAGATCTAGGTGGTAGAAAAAGTTATCATTTGTGAAAGAATCGACCAAGAGCAGGAAGTCGTTTTGTTTTGCTCCTAGATGTTAATACAGTGATGAGAAAGTAGAAACTGTCTTGGAGGAGTGCATAATCTAGGAAAAGATTAACCTTGCTGGCTTTGTCTTTCTAGAAATCCAGATCCCTCAAGCATGACAAGTATCGGACCTTTGTAAACTTAAAACAAACTCCTGAGGGTGATGAGATCCATGACCCAGTGCCTGAGGACCAGACCTCCTCCTCAGGGTCTGCAAGATATCCACAAGCAGTCAACAAGGAAGTCTTAAGGAAGTCATGGTAGTCATGTCCACCTGATTGCAAAATCTCCGGAGAACGTATTTAAATCAGGAGTTCAGGGGCAATGGGGCTACACTCATCTTAGAGTGCTGGCCCTCTTCCTGTCCATGAGAAGTGATCTTTTTTAAAAAATAAATCTTTTCTTTCTTCATCTCTGTGTGTGTTGCAAATCTTTGTGTTACTCAGATCTCTCATTACCAGCTTGTGTCACTGGCAGTGTTGTGTCCCTCCACATCCTAACATTTTCTGGAGGTTCCACCGAGATTTCCAAGATCTCACTCTCTTCTTTCCTTACTTCCTAACTGGTGACCCTCTGTGGACTGTATTGGAACCTGGTGGCAACTGAAAGCTCTGACTGAGGCTACACTTTAGCATGCTCGAAGGTCCCAGGAAAAGATACCAAACTGTTGCAGCCTGACAAGGTGAGGGACTAAGTTAAATCTTTACTTACTTCTAGCCAAGATTTCTGAGTTTCCCCGTAGACTGAACTGGATCTTGGAGGGCAAATGACAGCCTTTGCCTAGGGCTACTCCCTAGGGAGGCAAGAAGGTCCCAAAGGAAAGTTTGGACCACCAGCTCCTGAACAGGTGGGAGACAAAGTGCTTGGTTTCTATGCTATTTTTCTTTTCTTGTTTGTGAAGCAACACCATGAAGGACTTTGAAACTTCAACAGCTGCATGGTATGCCTTTCTGTGCCTCCTGGTGTCATCCCTCATTTATTACCCACACACCCACATATTTGGATGTGCTCTTGAACCTCTGGCTTTGCTATTCAGATAAGTTCCTGAGTCTCTCAGGCTTTTCCCAGTTTTCCATCTTGGGAGTTTTCTAGCAAGGGTCTGGGACCCATTTGTCAAAAGTCTTGGTACCAGGTCTTCCAAGACATGGTGGAGCAGAGTGTCCCATGAGTTCCAGTGGACACAGGGAAGGAACGACACTCCCTCGTGACTCACATCCTTTGTGCTGATCCCATTGAGCCTGCTGGGGATGCCCAGCAGAGAATCTGGATGGCTAAGGCCCAGGAACAAATCCATAAAACCAAGAGCCCATCCCAACTCTATCCCTATTTCCTCTTCTCAATCAGTTGTGACGGGAACCACGGGAAACTATATTCACACAAAGTGTTTAATATTTTACTGCAATACTGCTTGGTGGCCCCAGCCCTGGTCCTGGCTCCAGACTCAACTGACCTTGCCTCAACTGACCCTTTCATCTAATGCCCAAGTATGCGGACATTCTACAATGTAACCTGGGGGATGGTGAAACCTAGCCAAAAGGTGCTTCCCTAACTCCTAACACTCTTCTGCAGCTTGATTTGTATTTAAAGAGAAATAGCAAATTCCTCGAAATCTCATATATTCAGGCCTTTTATGAGTTAGCTAGCCACCCAGATATCTGTTCTTGCCATATTTTTGTGTTGGCTCCTCAGACCCCATTGCCCATAGGTTCATCTGCCAATCCTGCTGACTTAGCTGCCCCTTACACAGAAGACTTTTTTCACCTCCTTCATACTCTCCTATTCCTTCTACAACTTTGATTCCTGCTTTCCCTCTAACAACTCAAACACTGACCCAGCTGGTTTAACTTCTCTTGTCTCTCGTAATCTGCTTTTGCTATTCCACTCTCCGTCAGTTTTTCTTCTTCTTTCCCTTCCTTCTCTTCTTTCATAGAAGGAATTCTTGCCCTCTACCTTGACCTGTGAAAGAGAGACCAGCGTCTATGACCATGATGCTTAACCCTGGCTTCTAGTCTCTCTTCTCTTTTACCTTCAGAGGAGTGGCCATGACTGGTGCTTAAGGCCCCAGCACCTAACCCCAGCCTCCAACCTTCTTGTCCCCCTTTCCCCACCACCTGATAACCCCCTGGTGGCAGTCCTATAGCTGCAACAAGTCAAACCATGTGCACCTCCTTGTGTGTTGCCTCCTCACCACCTCCCTCAAGTGTACTTGGGAAGCCCATTCAGATTTCCACAAGGCTTAGGCGGTCTCCCCTCAGGGGGCATGGCTGGGACAAAAAAAAAAATTCAACTTCATGTTTGTTTCTGTTCTATGATAAATCTCTCTCTCAAATTAAATCTAAACTGGGTCTATGAGTCCTCCCAAACAAAAGTAAAGGGATCACATGTTAATCCTGATGACTAACTAAAAAAGTCAGTTGTATTTTATACCAAGCACACTTACAAGTGCTCTAGTAAAATCTTACTTCCAACTTTACCATATCTTAAAACATCAATGCTAGATAACACCAGCGTTTATTGTATCAGGCTTGCTAAAGTTGTATTTTATTAAAAAAAAAAGTTACATCACTTTTACTAAGCCTAGTACTTCTCCTGCCTGATAAATAAAATACTGGGTATTTTGTGTGAGCCCAATAAGGATGGGAACTGATCACTCTCACCTAATTGTCCATACCTTACAACTAAGACTGTAATTTAGTAATTTATAAGGGGTTTTAACAAATTTACCTGTTCATAATTATTTCTTTTAATAAGTAGGGACAGATCATTTTACATCCACATGTTCTGTTCACTCTAAAGAGTTTTGCATCAGACTGTTACAAACAGAGAAATGGTCAAAAAATTTCACATGTATAACCTATTAAAAAGGATGAATAACAAACTAACCTGGGCCTCACCTTCTAGCATATCAATCATTATAAGGTATATCAGAACAATTGTAAAAACAAAAGAAACTATTTTCTCTTGCCAGTGTTTGCCTGTTTTAAATTCTCTTGTTCATTATTATTTCCTACAATTTAAGCAACAACCTAACTCAATGTCTTTTTCTTTGAACTTTGTCAAAGTGGCTGTATTTCCTTGTTAAAGTCATTATTAACAAAACTCCTTATGACGGTCTATAAAGTCTTATCACAACCCAAAGAAGCTTTAAGACAAGCTGCAGGGACATCCACATATGGACTCAGGAATTTACTAGTGCAACAATGGAAATGACCTGGACTCCTGTAGTGGTATCAAGCCCACTGGGATAACTATATATACATGTTACCAGGCATTCAATTCCCCTTAAAAACAAGTGGCACAAACAACTTAGGGAATTATACGGTCTTCAAAACTAACTAAACTATGCATTTTATAAATGGCACAGTCATTTTAGCTACCCTTAATAATCAGCTCATAGCAACAAATTGGCCACCCTGTGGAGCAGAAGGACTCTTAGATGGCCTCTTATATCCAAATTTAAAAATCAAAACTCATCATCAGCATCATAGAGCTATGCCAATAAACTGTGGGGATATACAACTATGGTCCCAAAACTTTGCATGAGCCATTGTGGGAACAGCATGGATACCCATGGTAGGACCTCAAGTGGCTAGTGTAGCTATGCACAATTATATTTTCTCCAATTTGGAAGCTTTAATATGCAGAGATCATTATATCGCAGAATACAGAGCCGGTGCTATAGACCTACTTAACAGGAAGAAGGGGAAATTCGACAATACATCATAGCAAACAGAATGACTTTAAGTTACTTATTAGCAAAAATGAGAGGTCTATGTGGCATAGTGGGAAGCATGTTCTGTACAACTATAGATGATTTACAAGGGAATATTTCAACTTAAGTTGGTAAATTAGAGGCTTTAGCTGAACATGTATATAATTTACAAGAATATTTTCATTTTTCCAGTATTGTTTCTGGAGCAATAGTCTTTTTCATCATTGTTTGCTTAATAATTTTTGCCTATGATCTCGCTCAATGCTTGATTAGATCCAAATAATCTTTGGTTGCAGTCCCACCATTTCCTTTATGTGCCCTTGGAAATAGATAGGCAGGGGCATCTCTTAGGCCCACCTCAGCACAAAGTAGTTACAGAAAATTGATCTTTGCCCCATTTCCCAGAATCATAAGAATATTTCCAAGAGTAGGAATGGGGAATGAAAGGATGGACTGAAAGCAGGAAGTTATTTTGTTTTGTTCCTGTATCTTAACACAATGATGAACAAGTAGAAACTATGTCTTGAAGAAATGCATACTCTAGGAAAATATTAACCTTGCTGACTTTGTCTTTCTAGAAACCTAGATTTCTCAAGCATGATCAGTATCGGCCCGTTATAATCTTAAAAACAAACTCCTGAAGGTAATGAGACTGTGACCTGGTGCCTGATGACTAGATCCCTTCCTCAAGGCCTATAAGACATTCGCAAGTGGTCAATAAGGAAGTCATGGTAGTCACATCCACCTAATTGCAACATCTCTAGAGAATGATTAAGTCGGGGGCTTGGGGACAACAGGACCACACTCATCTTACAGTCCTGGCCCTCTTTCTGTCTATGGGAAGTGATCTTTTTTCTTAAATAAATCTTTTCTTCCTTCATCTTTTTTGTGTATTGCAAATCTTTGTGTTATTCAGATCTCTTATTACCAGCATGCACCTCCAGCACCCCTGCTCTGGTGGTGATGTGCCCCTCCACACCCTAACAGTTTGGACAGTGGGCCTATAAGATTTTTGTAAATTTACATCAATATTTCTGCTGCATCAACTCAACTTTGTTAAAGCAGAGAAAATACAGTCAATAATAGATGGTCTAAGTCTTTAGTTTTAGTATTAGTATTTAGTTCATGGAGTTCAAATCTGTGAGCAACTGGATAATAGGTATTGAGGTCTACCCACTGATTCTTAAATTGTGCCATTATAGTCGCATACAAGTCTGTTATGGAACAATTGGGGAGAAAGGGATAGAACTTCAGAAAACTTACAAGGAATTTTAAATAACCCCAAACCTAGCTTATTTGTGCAAATCTTCCACCCATCTGATGGGAACATGTCAAGCATGTGATCTTTATTTCTTCAGCTATGTTCTGATCACTCTTCTTTCCAAAAACATTTGAGAAACACTGGGTAAGAAAACACTGCAAGAAAATAACACTGTAGTATTAAATCAAACCACAAGGGATTGACAGAGAAGTTCTGACCTAAGATGGAGCCAGATTCCACATGATTTGATGTTTCTAGTGTTTGATTCTTTTTATAAGAAGTCACTTGACTTCCCAGTCCCAGGTAAAGACAAAACACATTTTTTGCCACTGTATCTCACAAAATTTCATACTAGGGATTTTCCTACAAAAGAATTGTAATTCAGACAGATATGTAAGTATTTCTAAGTTAAAACTGTGCCCTTGATAGTTTGGGGTCACACACTTTTTTTAAAAAGCTAACTTTTATTCATACACTCTCAGGGAAGCTTTCCTTCTAGATGTGCCAGTCCCCATACCTTTTCTGTGTTTAATATCATCTCTGTTGCCTTCCAGGTATGCCCCAGAAGTGATGGTGTCACAGTGAACAGCTCATTGATTCAAGATGTGAGCATCTTTTGCCTGCCCAGCAGAAACCTGATCACCCAGGCTGAGACTAGCCTAGTGATTGAAGTTAACTACTCGTTCTTTCCACATAAGTGCATGCATACTTGCATACCCTCCACCCCCCAACACAACAGTCAGAGTTTCCTTGTAGGTGAATTTTTCTTGCTGGTGGTAGGGATTTGGCAAAAGAGACCAAAGGGACTACAATTTCTACTCCCACCAATAGATCCATTCTTGATCCAAGCTCTTTGCATAGCTAGGGTTACAGGCATTCAGTGCACCCTGGGGCATAAAACTGATTGCTCAACTGGAAATGTGCTGAAAAGAAAGAAAAAAGAAATGAGCACAGTAAATGCATTTTTGTCTGGGTTTTGTCTCACTGTGTAGAAGGTTCAGAGCCTGCTGGGTTTCCAAAGCTTTGTATAAACTAAATATTACAGGAAGCAGTGCATCACAGCAGTCATTGCTCAGCGCTATTTCTCTTTTTATGCAGTAGGGAAAGCTTCTCACTCCATACATCATTTACAACTTGCTGCAGTGATTCCTCAAAGTTAGAAGAGATTGTATGCTGTGAATAAAAGCACAAGGAGGAAAGAGAGTTCTTCACTATAAGATTTTCATCACGTAACATTCCTAAGTAAAATGTATCTGACACCAATAACAGAAAATGTACTGAAACAAATGCCAAGAAAATCAATAATTGCAGAAATCATTGGTTAAAAGTATGCACTTATATGCTTTTTCTCTCACTGCTGACTTTTCATTTTATATTTAAGATGCTTTAAAGGGATGGGAAAATAACTAAAAAACTATGTTTCATAAATTGAAAAACTATGCCTCCTAACTAGAAATCAAGTACTAAGTGTCCTCAGCCCTCTGTAGCACAGCTGGGAACACAGAGAAAAAGAAAAAAAAAAAATGCCAGGAGCTAGGAGCCAGCTGTCAAAGAACCAGTTTCCTACACCTGCTATTTTACTCCATGGAAAAGCTACTGACTGTCACTTGGAAACTTACAGACTCTTTCAATATCTTTATATAAATACCTGTTTTCCATCCTCCAAAAAATTTAGAAACATTAATTTGGAAGAGATGGTAAAAGGGATTGAAAGCGAAGAGCAGAAGGGAAGAAAGATCATACTTGAAGCAGACACTCTGATGAGAAGTCCCAACTGAAGACGGTTTTTCCACAGGGGAAGAGTCCGGAAACTTAAAAGCAGAAATAGAAGAGCTCGAAGCCATTTAGTACAGAGGAAGGAAGTCTCAGATGCCTCAAGAGTCTCTGAAGGCATCAATTTATACAGCACAGCAAAATCATTGATGTTCCTCATGTAATGTCATTAGGGGGATAAAAACTATATTTTAGAAGGTTAGGGGATGTAGAAGAAACTTTAGAGAGGTTTTTAAAATGACAAGTTTAAATTTTTAAAGAAATTTTGTATTTGAAATAGATGTATGCACAATCCCTTTACATAAAACATTTCTGTCTGTGACAATGCTAAGAAATTGAAGAATTACTGTACAAGTTAGTTGCATGAATATGTTGTAATTTTATTCTCTTTAATTAAAATGAGCAGATAAATGACTGATCTGCATTTATTTGCCTCTGTTGGTGGTAAGTAAAATTGTGGGTGGGAGTTGGTGGCCAGCACATCATACAATTTTTCTTCTCAGCTACCTTGCCTGAAACTTTATGTGGCCCTGAAAAATTCATTCAGTCTTGAGGAGAGTCAGTCATTAAGAATTAGCACTCTGTTCCTCTGATAAATTATTTCTGCATGTTGCCTGTTATGTGCCCTTCTACTTTAAGAGAGCTGTACTCATGGCTCCATTTCTCTTCCTGTGACTATGACTCCATTTTTAAGCGGACTTGTTAAATCCTTAGTAAACTTTATTTCACTTCTGAGATACCTATGACCTCAATAGCAGAAAGGAATATGGTAGATTTCATCCAAGATCCCTACCACCACATGCAGACATTGTGTGCAGCATTGACTCCCTTTGCTTTAGATACAACTTCCTGAGGATTAAAAACTAAAACATTAAAAGTCCCTAGTGAAAAGCAAACACAGGTTAGAGACACTGGCAACCTACCTACACCAAAAATATCCTCAACATCCTATGGTCTAGCAAGAGAGCTACATGACGTGAATTACAGGGAAATTAATTTGGATATATATTTCAAAATTGAAATGTGAGATTAACTGTGATTTTTACAGAAGTCTTATTTAATATTTTCTGCTTTCTTAAAAACCGTACACATTTTTAAAAGAATGCAATTTATCAGAGCTAACATAATTTCATTTCATAAATATGTGTATATTCCTACTATACATATACAGAAGGCCTCAAAAATGTACAAACATTTTAACAAAGGATTAAAATTATAATGCTCAATATATGCCAGTAACAAAAGATGAATACAAGTTGCATGTGACTTCTACAATTACAAGAGGTGCTCAAAGTGGTAATGTCAGCATCCAGACACTTTTGATTAATAGCAAACTAAAAATAATACACAGATAACATTGCTTAAAATATGTTGAACATTTTTGGCACCGTGGTAATCAATTTATATATAGTATATACACTATATTCTATACATCAAATTTGCATTTTTGTTTTAACTATATTGATTTGTTATATTTCCTAGTAACAAAAGTGGATCAATAGTTCTTAAAATTGTTTACAGAAACATAAAATAGTGATGGAGACAGAAACACAAACAGTTCCTTCTGAATGATCTTATTAGTGGAAATAATAAGTGAGAGTCTATTTGTAATACATATGTGAATGGAAATATAATCTTTAAGTATAATGAAATCGGCCAAAAAGAGTAGAATTCTTAAATATATAACTATTAAAATATTGGATTCTGTTGGTCATTAAACAATTTTCTCTTACTCTACAGTGGCTTAGTTGTTAAGAAAATTTAACAAATGGCAACATAAAATTATTGGAACTTTTCTCAGCTTTCAAATAATTATAAGATTTTGCAATTGTATAATTAAAAAGGTTTTTTTTAGTACAAAGTTGATTTTTTTTTTGCCACTTAAGAAAGACAAGAGCACAAACTAAGGAAGCACTATCCAAAATTGTACTCTTCAGAGTACAATTCAGATACAAATGATATTTACTCTATTGTCAAAAGAAGTGGTAAACCAACAGCAAATTAAAGGCAAATATTTTGCCAGAAAAAAAAAAGATGCTGGTTAAATTTGTTTATAAAATGATACTGTTGGATGTCAATGATATAAGTATACAAAAACATTAAAACATCCTTATTGGTGTGTGTGTGTGTGTGTGTGTGTGTGTGTGTGTGTGTGTGTGTGTGTGTGTGTGTGTATGCATGCACGTGTGTCTATATGTGAGTCTACAGAAAAGATTTCACCACTACGACTGAATAGACTTACTAATGTATGGGATATCAGTTTTCAGCACAGGACAGGAAGGAAGAGACATGCTCAGTGATCTCTGTAGTGTTTTCATCAAAATCAGGAGAATCAGAAGAAAGATTTTTGGAGTAGTTAATGATTATATTTGACATGGACTGTAGACTGTAAAAGGCACCTTTCTGACACAGCAAAAGACCATTAGCTATATGTGAAGAAAGAAAAACATGTGACACAGGCAAAGAGGGCATCTACAAAGACAATCCAAACATTATTCATACAAAGAAAATAGCTAGTGGTCAGTAATATTCCTTGATTCATTATCCTAGAATATCACTGACTAAAGTAACTTTCTGCAATGCTGAAGATGTTCTCTGCTTTCTCTGTTCAATATGGTACCCCTATACACAGGTAACTATTGAGCACTTGAAATGTGTGTTATGTTGGTGAGAAATTAAATTATAATTGGACCTATTTTCAAAAAATTAATTTATGTTTAAATAGTCACATATCTCTAAGGGCTACAGTGTTAGAAAGCACATTTCTCTGAAATAGTAAACTTACTGATTTAATGAAATAACAATTAGAGTGAGTCTATCTTTTTATTATGCTATGTGAGAAAATGAGCTACATGTCAAAGACTACTTTCCACACAACTTCCCTTGTGCTCAGACGAAGAAATATTTAAGTTCTTGAGTTAATAAAATTAAAACTATTTCTTTATTACACCATAAAACAGAACTTGTATGATTTTTAAGTAGCCCACTCTAATGGCATATTTCAAAAATATGCTTAATGTCTTGAATAGCCTGAACCTAAAAATTCAAGGAAAATATAATGATTTTAAAATTAAGAGTAAAATGTGAGGATTTATTTTGAAACCCATACAGTGGTACAAATAGCTTCTTTATGAAGGATTTAACTTTGTCCTTAATATTTGTTTTCATTTATTGAAGATAAAAATTGCGACAGATGACTGAGTTTATTATTTCTCATCTGAAAAAGTATAATTTTTGGCAACCAGAATACAGTAGGAAACCAACTGCTGCTGTTGTCCAAATTAAAATATTTGAAGTCAGCCAGGCTCGGTGACTCAGCCTGTAATCCCAGCGCTTTGAGAGGCTGAGGTGAGTGGATCGCCTGAGCCCGCGGGTTTGAGACCCGCCTGGGCAACTTGGCGAGACCTCATCTCTACAATAAAATAAAAAGTTAGCCAGGTGTGGTAGTGCATGCCTGTAGTTCCAGCTACTTGGAAGGTTGAGGCGGAAAGATTGCCAGAGCCCAGCAGGCATATTTATCTTACATCTGATGTAGCTCCAAAAATAACCTTTAATGAGACATATGAGTTATTGTCTCATAACTTCCATGTGCATGTTTGAAATGAATGTCAATTACCAATGAATCTAAATAGTACCATTTCCCCAAATATTTATATAATTAAGAATCAGAAGGTTTTGATGAAACATAAACCCACTACGTGTAGAACTTGGCCACTTGATCACACTATCACTAAACCACTTAGACATCACGGTAAATCCTTAAAAACAATAGCAAATCTAGCATAAATATGAAGTAGGTGCTTTGTAATAACAAAATTATGTTTAAAAATAATTATTTTTTAAAGTAATTATTATTTGTTTAAATTTATTTAACTAAAATACTGCACTAGTAACCAATAAAGGGTTATGGGATTGCCAAAACTTTGAGAAACACTGATCTACCATATAGTTAGAGACTTAAGTAAGAATTCAGATTTACTGTGAACTATTTTAGCCAGCTTATTTTCCTGTATCTGTCATTTCAGAGAACAGTCAGAAATTTGAGCATTAACCTACATACCTCCTTTGCCCATGTGTCCCATATTAAGTCAACACCCAATTTCTACCAATTTAATCTCAAATTCATTTCTTCATGTTCTATCTTCTACAGGTTAACAACCACCCCTTGATTCAGGCATTTATTTTCTCTCACTTGAATCACAATAGTGATCTTCTGTCTTCTTTGTCCCTATTCTTGTTTCTTTAAAATCTATTCTCTATATTGTCTTTAGGTTTCTGCTTAAAAGTCATGTTTGATGTTTCTCGGCACTGTTTAAAATACTGCTGTAGTTTTCTGTATGTTAGCAATAAGCATGAAAAAATGAAAACGGTGAAAATATTCCCTTAACAACCAGAAATAAATGGAATAAGAAGAGTATAGAAAATAGGTACATATGACTGAAAAATATGAACAAATGAGAAAAAAATTGAAACAGCACACCATGTTCTCAGACGGAAACAATTAATAGAATAAAACTATCTATTTTCCTTAACATTAATAAATAAATGTCTAAGACCAATTCAAGTGTTTATAGGGATTGAGATTTTACATTTGTGAAACTTAAAATTATCTTAAGTTGATTAAAAAAATGTGGTCAATGAAAGTAAAAGCTTTAACTGTAGAAAGGAACTTAATTTAATCAGTATTAAAACATATTATAAATATTTTGTGACACAAACATTAGATATTGATATAGAAATATGTCAGTGGGATCTAATGAGAAATACATATGCAAATCATATTTTATGTGAAAATTATTTTATAACAAGGGTGGTATATTATTTCAATAGTGCTCACACAACTGGTTACACATCTAAAAAGAAAAGAAAGTTGTAATCTTGTCTCAGACTGTAAGTAAAATAAAAAATTCAGATAAATTAAAAACTTTAAGTTAAAGAAAAAATCTACTCAAAAGAAAGTCTAGAATACTATATAAATAAAAAATGAGGAAGGAGAAGAACTTTATTATCAAGATAGAAATTTAAAAATTATAAAGGCTATAAAATAACAATATCTTTCTATAGAAATATATAAACTGTTATATAAAACTATTTGCTATATAAAGCCCTTAGTTAAATTATACACATTTGAATTATATATGGCAGGCAAAAAGTAAACATTTAACACAATACCACTAATAAATTCACATGCAAAACTAATGAACAAGTAAAAGTCACAGAACAGGAAACTCCAATGGCCAATGAATATGTCCCTAAAGTCCCCAGTAGTCAGATAAATGAAAAGTATAGTGTCAATAAAATATTTTATATAGTCCAATCGGCACAAATTAAACAGAATAATAATGTGTATTGCTAGTGGAGATATGGGGGAAACAACCTTTTCTTAATTTGCTGGTGGACATATGACAGTCTTTGGAGAAGTAATTGAGCAACAAAATCTATTAAATGTGAAAATACACATACCTTTCGACAAAGGAACTCTGCTTCTGGGACCCATCTCATAAAATTAAAACAACAGTGTGCCAAGATATATGTACAAGGATGTTTACTTCAGCATTTTTCATTGTGACATAAAACTGGAAAATAACAACCATTAATAATAAAAGAATGGTTGAATAAATTATGGTAAATCCACATGATGGAATATTTTGAAGCCATTAAAAGAATTAATTAAAGCTATATAAGCTAATTTGAAAGGATCTTTGTAAAGTCTAGCTGAGAAATTGTACAATAGGATCCAATTCTTTTAAACGGCTAAACTTGAATATATGATGAATAGATGGGTTTAGAAATGAATGTCGAATTATAAAAAGATGTATGTGTGTTTAAACATGATTAATTCTGCATGAATAAAATTTCGGAACAACACACACAGTTGTATAGATGTGTCAACTTATTTACTGGAAGAAAAAGTGAGAATTGGTTGCTAGTTGATTGCTTATTGAAAAAGTAAAGGAACTAAAGGTGCAAGAAAAGGTGAGACTAGAATGTACATAAATATAAATAAATAGATAGAGATATTGATGATTTTCTGTTCTAAAGCAAAGACAATATAGTTGGTATAAAAGAGTTAGATTCATAGCTTCTGACCTATAAATTACATCTAGCTGGTAAGTTAAAGAATTGAATACAAGTAACACATACAAAATGATTCTATTCTAAAAACAAAATAAAACCAGAAAAAAAAAAGAATCCTGTGATGACACTCAACAACTGCAAGAAAAATTCAAACTGCTTACTATAGCATACAAAACACTTCAAGAAAGGGCCTATTTCTTAGATGTCTTTGCTATGACATTCCCTGTCATTTATTACACTTGAGTAACAGTTCTAAAATACTGCTAGCTACACACAAGTACACACATACACAAAAAATATGTTATTTTGTGATTTTAGGTTTTTGATCATTCTCTGTGTTATTGATTCCCATGTCTAGAATTATGACTGAAATAAGACAATGTTTAATAAATGCTATTGAATAAGTTTGTAAAGGAATTAGTGAATAAATAGATGAATGATTCCTATTCTATCTGGCAGAAATATCCTTCTTCTACTTCACCATTTAATTAACTTTTACGTCTTTTATATTTTAACTAATGGATCAACTCTTCAGAGAATCTCCCTTGAAGTCCCTTTATATCATTTACCTGCCCTTAGACATCATAGTGCTATTATCAGATTTCCTATTTATATCTCTCATTAGATATAAAACAATCAAAGGCTAGTGTCTGGGACTGATTCATTTTCGATTTTTTGAATCTAGCACAAAGCCTGGCAAATAACAGATGTCAATTAATATTTGTTAAACTAAAGTTATATACTGAGGAAAGTAACAGACTTCTGGTATTTAGAATTGTAAATATATTTCCAATAGCTCCTTCTTTTACATGTACCTCCAAACAAATTTACAATGCAGTGCTTGTCACAAAAGCAAAATAAATTCCAAAAACAAAATCTTCCAGAACTTAAAAACAAACAGCTTCCCAGAACTCAATATTTAAAAGGTCAACAAGCAATCGTATAATTATTTTTCAAACAGTCAGGTTTCAAGCAAACAGGGATCATCTTTATGAAATTTTAGAATGTCAAGGATAAAAAGAAGATCCTATAAAAGATTCTTTCTTCTCTTAAAAAAAAAAATCACATACAAAAGGATCAAGAATCAAAATTATTTTTAGAGCAAAATTATTTCTCAGAGCAAAATGGAAAACAAAATGTAATATTCTAAGGGTCTCAAAAATCTGTCTTTTCAAAGGAAAATATGAAAATATATTTTATAAACAACCCAACAAATAAATTAAAAAACAACTAAAGACGAGGAAAGCATGGAAAACAGGGAAACAGGAGGTCAAAATTAATGAGAGAGGAAACAAGCCTGGAGAACAACTGGTTCAAATTGTTTGAGTGAGGCTGTTGAGAAAATGGAACTGACACATAATCAGATAATTCCAATCATAGGGAAAATTGGACTGACCTATGAGAAGCTATGGGAGAATGTTGTAATAGGTTCAACAAAATCCAGATAGCAAATCAAAATCAATAATACAAAGTAAAATAATATATCATGGCCAAGTGAGATTTACCTTGGGAGTAAAAGGTGAGTTAAACATTCAAAATATGAGTCCATTAATTATTAATGTAATCTTATTTAATTCACCATATCAAAAGGTTAAAACTGAACATATATAATTGTCTCAATAGATTTAGAAAACAGTTTGAGAAAATTCAGCATACATTTATAATAACAAATCTCAACAAACTAACCAAAAAAAGGTATTTTCTCAACTTAATATCAAAGGATTTGAAAAAAACCTACAACTAACTTTATACCCAAGACTTGTCCTTTAACATGGGGAAAAGGAAGTTGGAGTGACTAGAAGGTAAAGCATTGCTGTTTTTCCTTGTAAAGAAAACTTGCAGTTTTGCATTATTAATATTTGTGTTACTTTGTATATGTATAAACAATGTTACTTTAATAAATATGAAATTTAACTAAAATAGAGCTGTGATTGATGGGCATAAAATAAAGAAATGCACCAAGGCAAGTAAGCTGTATGTATTTTGCCTACATTTCAAAGTGTTTCTGCGTCTAAATTATTTTTGAGCTGGGATATCAATTTCAACATTGAATCCTTGCATTTAAGTGCTGCATACTAATAAAGCCTGGCTTCCTACACAGCTGTACCAAATCCATGAAAAGTAAATGAGGTCCCCCAAAAACAGGACGTGAGTCTACATGAACTGATCAGATAAAAGTCTAAACCAAAACCCATGCCTACATAGGGGATCTAATCTGGTTAGTGGGAAAAGATGTGAAAAATTAGGTTTCTAAAACAACGTAGGAAAATAAGCCTGTTCTTCCCAAGCTGCCACTTTGGAATGGAGCTGACAAACTGATTCACACTATGTTGCTTTGATGGATTACATTTTCATGGATTATTCTCCTCAGGAACATGTGCGTTTTAATAAGCAAAAACCAGAAGTAAAGTAATAAAGGAAGGATTTCTGGCACCTACACAGGCTTATGGTAGAAACTTTCAGAGGCTTAAAGTTTTGCTGGAACCCCCCAGATTAAGCAAGTAGATAGAGATCAACTTGGTCTATGCAACTGCATCTTAGGGAAATTGTCTGAACCAGACGATATAAAAACAGAAAAACTGTCCACTTACTTTTCTATAGTCCAGCTACTAGAGTTTCACTCCACTGTGAAATCCAGTATAGCCAGTATTTCATTTTCGATTTCAACTTGCAAAACTACTTCTATAAGGAGAATATTATAAGAGGTAGTAAGTGATCTATTTTGAGAGTAACTGAAAAAATCTCAAAACCTAAAATTTCCAGCATCTGCAATCAAGTTTTACTTTCCTTAATCCATGCAGAACAAGGTATTTGCAGTGTAATGCAGGTAATTTCATTCATAATCATGAACTGTGTATTTAAGTAATCAGTTCTATGCATAATTATTCATATTGGATGAAAAGCCATGCCTAGATTTTCTGGAGATAGGTTCACATTTTCCCCCAATTCAAAACCAATTATAAATGTTTTAAAACCTTGCTTTGAATTGATTTCTGCCCATCAAAAAGACATGCTGAATGTGTATAAAATTGGTTCTTGGAAGCAAATGGGGTGGAAAGGGATAGTTTCTATGGAAGTGTGACTTAACTGTCTGTAGTACATACAGTCTGTAACTATTAATTAGGCCATGTTAACAATAATGCCCACTAATTCTGTGAGATCAATAACCCACCTTCATTATTAGCAAACCTCAGGCCGCCACAGAGTATTTTCCTCTCACATTAGAAGTTTCTAAGCATCTCCAGAATGTGTCCTACCTATGTCCAGCAATGTGACTACAGCTTCTGGAGTTTGAGTCCCCAGCAGGCTGCTACTGGTAGTTCTCTCGGGTAACTAGGCATTTACTCCAGTTGCCAAACCCTGAAATATCCTCTGGGACTTGGTTACACATGCTTCTGTTATTCCTCTGAGAAAACCCTGAACACACTGTGTACTGTACCCCCAGAATTCTTCAAAATAACAGACATCTAAAAAATAAAAATGATGCTACTTTTCTTTCAATATTCACTGCACTGGAGTCATGCTGCATTCCGTGAAGACCAACCAAGTGCCCATTCCCTACTCAGTGCTATTTTATGAGGCTGTGGTCAAAAGCAACACTCTATCTCTAGGCTCAAACAAATAAGGCAATCCCTCATCTTGCACCAAATGCATCATACTGTCCCTCAAACCTGCTCTCATTTTAGGTGTTTTTTTTTTTTCCTGAGATTTTCTGCTATAGTTGTTACCACTCTCCCAACCACTGAGGTTCAAATTCTTTGAAATCTCTGTCTTCCAATTTCCACATCAAATAGTTCAAAAGATGCCTTTGATTTTCATTTGCACAGTCCTTCCTATTTGTCATGAACTCATTTGTTTACATCCCAAAAGCATATTTCCTGAAAAGTAAACTACACAGCCAGGCTCAGTGGCTCAGCCTGTAATCCCAGCACTTTGGGAAGTCGAGGCAAATGGATTGCCTGAGTCTGCAGGTTCGAGACCAGGCTGGGCAAATTGGCGAGACCTCATCTCTACAATAAAATAAAAAATTAGTCAGATGTGGCAGCAAGCGCCTGAGGTTCCAGCTACTTGGAAGGTTGAGACAGAAGGATCGCTGGAGCCCAGCAGCCAGCAGGTTGGTGCTGGAGTGACTATGAGTGTACCACTGCCCTTTAGCCTGGGTGATAGAGTGAGACAACAATTCAAAAAAAAAAAAAAGAACTGCAGGGTAAACACTCTATTAGTAATTTAGATTTGAAAATGTAAGTAAGAAAAAATAGAGCAGAAGTTAAATAATTGCAATATTATATGAAAACACTTAAAGAATGCCCCTATTATTCATCATCTGAACTATTTAAACTATTCTTGTAGTTAGTTCTCAAACTTCTAGCCTTTTTCCAATTCAATCCAAATCGCTCCAAGAAATCAAATTAAAACCTACACATTGCCCTACATAACAACCCTGGGAATATTTCCATTGTCTGGTTAATAAAGTCCTAAATCTTTTGGTCAGCATTCAAAACCTTCACAAATTTAAATCACTTTGATAAACTTTTCATTATTCATTTTCCTACAAATAATTTTTGTTCTAGGCATCCCGGAATAGTAACCGTTACCCTAAAAGTTTTTGCCTTTTCTTTTTTCTTTCATGTCTCAATTACACCTCTCTTGTTTCTGCTTAGAATGTTATCCTACCTTCCTTCTCTTTTTAGAGATTTGCATGCCTGTTAGGCGCAGGCTTACCTTATTCTGAACTCTGACATCATTTTGCTTGTCATCTGGCACTTAATAAACACTATTTTGTACTTTGTTTATGTCCATCTTTCATCTCTCCTAATAGGATGGAGATTGTTTTCCAAAAAATGACTTAGAGCTTATTCATTTTTTATTTCACATGCCACACAATATATGTAAACCAGATCATGTACTCAATTTGTTGATTGCATGAATAATGATTTTACCAGCAATATATCCCTTGAATTATAGCAAAGGTGACTGATTGGAAATATTTGTCACATCAATCCTATTTTCCTTTGGCTTCCATCATGTAATTAAAAATATGTCCCCATGGAGTAAGCACTGTGATACAATTAGGAAGAAACTGGTGAGAAATGTGGTGACTAGCTCCTTGAAATACTGAGTACTATATACAAAAGATGCATTAAATCTGGAGGCCACTAATTAGTTGTTTTCATTTCTTTACAACCAGTTCCATAATAATTATTGAATAAGTGAATAATCAAATGAAAAGAGTCGCCATTCAATTCTAGAAATCCTTTTGTCTGCAAACTGTTACCTAAGTGAAGTGTATGGACTGACATATATGGGGGAATAAAAGTCAAAGCTAAGCTATTGGACATGTCCAGTCAGGAAAAACTTTGTTGTCTCTCTTACTTGTCATAGTCTGTGATGACACAATCAAATCTGGAGTAGAAGAAAAGGGTGAGTTTAGACAAATTACCTAAGGCACTTAGAAAAAAAAAATGTCCTTGTCAATATAAATTGTGCTCAGTCTGAGTTCATAACCTCCATGCTGGGACTACTACTCATCCATTTAATTTTATCTTTCATTACTTACTGTGGTCAACATGACAATGTGCTCTCCAGATCCCTGAAGAAGGGACCTGTTGCCCAGCTTTCAGGGATTAGTTTTCAGCTTCTAATACTTTGGGATTTGCTTCAATTGAGAATTGCAGCATCATCCAAAGGCATACCCTTCCTGGAAAAGCTCATATCCAGTACTGTACTGAAGTGAGAACATAAAGGCCTGACAATTTTTATCTAGTCTAGGACAGCTTTGATAGGTTTTCTATGATCCAGCGCCTTCATCAGTTAGCTGACTCTTTCCAGTCTGCACTGAGCTTGACTTCCCCCTCTGCCCTGCTGTTTACTCTCTCTCCCTTCCACAGGTGTTGATGCCTTATTGATTTAATTAACATTATACATATTGATAAATCTTAGGTCTTCATTTCAGAATATTCACTACAACAATTGATATTGGTAGTGACATGGAAATCAAAATATAAGATGGGATTTTGAAGCTGAGTCACTCTCTGTCTAACTGGCAGTGAGAACATCATCACTTGTGGTAGGTGAGACAGCATGGGTTGTGGTGCCGAGTGGTTGGCCAGTTTATTAAATCTTTTACCATGTTATACCAGTAGAAGAGAATGAACCTCTACATGGCCACAGGAGAATGTATGGAAAGAACACTGGCGCAAGTGGTAGTGGAGGAAATGTGAGAGTTATCTGTTCAGACAGCTTAATCATGTTCTGCAGATCAGCTCATACTCAATCTTAGTTACACCACTTCCTTCTAACAATAGACTGACATCTGCAGCATTATTAAGGTCTGCTGGGTAGATAACACTCCAAGGGACAGAGCTGATTGCACCATAGACTTATCCTGCTACAGAGTTCTTTATTCCCCTTAACCCCACTCAAAATTTACAGCTTCTATGCGACCCTTGCTAGGGGCTCTAATAGTATTCCTAGATGTGAAATATGCTACCTTCAGAACCCAGTAAAACTTACCCAGCACTGTGCTTCCTTCTAGTGCTAGATAGAGCACTTTGGTTTTAATTCTGTAGGGAATATGCTAACACACTGATTACCACTGGGCTTCTATAAATTTCACTGGATCTGTAGGTCCCTGAAACTTCTTAAGGTTTATCTACGAACCTCTGGAGAATGTATGTCTTGTCAAGCCCTCTAATATATTTGCAAACATTTGCTTATCCCCCTATTCAACCAGATTGATGCTGTTGACATAATGGGTCAATGTGGGATTTGCAGGCAGTTCATATCTCTTTAAATAGTACAATAACAAGAAACAAATTTTAAACAATATTATTGCAGTTAAGAGCGTTTTAGATATTATGACAAAGGTAGGCAAAACTGCAAACAAATGTCAAGCCTATTCCACTTGAATGCAAGCTATTCTGATTCCCTTTTCCAATATGAATAGCAAGGAATAAATCTGCCAAATCAATGGGCATATACCACATGCCTGCGACATTATTAATCTGTTCTAACAAATGTGTCACTTCCAGCATAGCAGCTGCCATTGAGCTACAACTTGTTTGTGCTTGCAGTGTTCTAAAGTCATCCTCCAGAATCCATCCAGTTTCTGCAGACTGGTAAGACTTGCAAATTAAATGAACATATGATAGCGATTCATGTTTGGCAATAAGTTTTAGGTCTGTAATGATGACACTAATCTCTGCTACTACCTTACTTTCCTCCCAAGATGCAGTGTTATTGTTTATTTGCTCTTTTGACTGTGAGGAAACTACATTTCTGAGGTTCCACGTGGCCTTTCCTACTATGATAGCTCTCACCCTACAAACCAAGGACTTCCTGTGGTGATTACTCCAAATTCCAAATATATCAACCCATTATACACTGGGGAATAGGCAAAAACCACTGGGAGGGTCTGCAACCCATGAACCCACTGCAAGCTAGATTTAGCCAAGATTCCATTTGTTACCTGATGCCCCAAGAGCCCACCCTGAAGAGGATAGGTCATGCTGAGGCACTGGGTTTCCAAGTATAAACTTCTGTTGATACTCTATATCCAATCATTCTTTAATTGTCTAGGTAATCATTTTTTTCCATGAGTTAAGTCATCTTTATTATTACTATCAGTGAAATTATTCAGGTAAAACAAACAAACAAAATTCTCAGTTTGTTATCATTGACTGCAAATGTTTTTATGTTGCATATATACTTAAGGAATATTTTCCATGGGAATAGCATTCCTGATTGTCATTTAAATTCCTCTCTTGCTTCAAAGTTTTGATTTACATCATTAAAAACTAGCTGTATATCTTATTGTTCATTTGATGCCCTTTATTTCTCTTGGTTATTTAAAAATATTCTCTTTGTTTTTATTTTTGATCCATCTGGCAACAATTCTTTAGGGGAGATTTCTTTGAATTTCATAAGCGCCACATGCCTCTAAGATCACCTTCAGAAATGCAAGGCATATAAATTGCTGCCAGGAAATGACCCTCATCTGCAGATCCTCTTGGGAGACTGCCTTAGTTGAAGAGCATTACCAAGGCCAAGGTTATGTCACTTTCCCATGGTGACCCACATCCAATGACTTATTCAAGTATGTATGGAGAGTTCTAAAAACCATTCTATCTTCAGTTCTTCTTCCCTCATACCCACAGGGTCGACTGAGGCATTTCATAGAGACTGTCTAACACAGTTCAACTTCTTTCTATACCCAATGCTGCTTTAACTTTTAATCGTTAGTACCAGGAACATTCTGCAAAAGCTGAAGATGAGATAAGATTTTGGAGCTGGATTACTCACTGTGCAGTTAGCAGTGAAGAACTCATTGTGATGGTAAGTATAGCAAAGATGGCCCTGAAAAAATGTAGTAGTCCAAATATGTGAAAATATTCACTAACAGTCAATTAGAATGCTATACTAGTGGGGGGAAAAGGAATGCAATAGCTGCTGTGAAATATTAGGCAATTAAGAAATATTGAAACAAATTGTCACTGGATGGACAATGGACCAGCTGGCTACTGCTAAGCAATATTGATGTTTGAAAAATTATGAAAGGATAATTATGATTAATCAGTAATTGAAAGCTAATTGTGAAAGCAATAGCAGGTCAGAGAAAGTTGATGATCAGGACCAGGACTTAATCGTAAGAGAAGATAATCTCCAAAGACCATTAAAAGTCTCACTCAAGGTAGGTCTGCTGCACCAAAATCAGGATTCACGATGGGAAAGAATGTAATTCTGACACATGACATGAAGATATTTGAGTTGAAGTTTCTGGCAATCTCAAATCCCCAAATTCCCTTGAAACTAATGAATCTGAAGAAGTAACCCAGCACTCCATAATAATGATTGATATTTCCTAATCACTTGACACTGATGCATAGATCTTTCCCCAAGCTGACACCACACGATGCCTTCCAAATCTGTCTCTATCTCCCCTTCCAGACACCATAACTATAACTTAATTTAAAGTGGCAATACAACAGCTGGAGATGTGCTGGGCCCCAGTGGAGAAAAAAAAGTATACATCGAAGCAGTAGTGGGACTTAGGATACCTGCAGAAGTCTTGGGAGTAATGTGAGTCTGGGTTCTGAAGGTACTTGGCTTAAGGGCAATAAAAGTTAAGTCAGAAGAAGGAGTTTATTGATTTTTAGCACTCTCTTGGGATAGAGGACTTCATGCCCAGGTGAGGATGTCGGAGATGTAGGCATATTGTTAGGTTAGCGTCCAGAAGCATTTTAAAAAAAAAAGGAATATTCCACACAAACTGAGATAGAAATACTAGAATTGGCATGAAAGTTAATAGACAAAAGCTTTTTCAGGCTCAAAGAAAATGGCATGCTCTAGGGAATATAATGTATAATATAAGAAACCCCATTAGAGGATTATGCTTCAAAGGAGCACCTGAAGGATATACCAAAGCGATACTAAACATACCAATAGCTTCCAGTTCTGCTTAGGATATAGAATGCCTAAAGAAAATGTTGCCTCCACACTAACAAACAGGAAAAGCTGATTAATACACAAAATCATAACATTTGCTGGGCCTATCAGAGAATAAGTTAAAAAGGTAGACTGAATTTCAAAAGCTAGCAGTCCACTCTGAGAAAGGACGGTATTTCCGCATTTTCCCCCCTTTGACAGAGCAAGGGGAAGAAAAATGAGAGCCATAAAATGATGAGCATTAAACAACCGATATATTAATAAACATTAAAAGTTGAGTGTGGCCCAGCATGAAATCTTGGCATCCCTGACAGTCTCAGACATAAGGATGTTTTCTCCATATGCTTTTTCCATGTATTTTAACAGGGTGCTAGTGAACAAGTTTGGGGTCAAGGTCCAAAGAGAGTATCCCTTAGTGATGGAAACCTTCAGGAAATAACTAATTGTCATGGGAAGGCTGGCTTCGAAATCTATTGCTTCTGGAATATTATAAAAGCAAAGTATATTTACCTCTAGGAGAGGCCTAAAGATCTTACCATCAGATCACAGGCAAATATGGATTGTTCTGGGTAAAAAATACGAGAAAAAGTACTCTGTGACTGACTGAGGGGCAAGAAACTCCACTGAGCCCAGAATCCAAGTTATTACAAAACTGTGGTATGTTTATATGAGAAATCCAGGAAATGCTTTTCTACACAAGGTCCACCACAGATGCAAAGCGGAGCAGAGTTAGATAGTCATGTGAAGTAGAAGCACAGATACTATAAAAACCTCACCCACGAGGCTTGGTTGCATAGGGCTTGCCAGGACTGATGTTGAACTGGGAGAACAAAGAACACTGCACCATGAGCACAGTGCCATGTAAGCATTGACAAAAGTCCACTGTTATGTAGAGGACAAGAGAGTGAACAGAGGCCCTTCTTTGGTGCATATAGAGCAAGAGTGCTGAGAGCTGGGATGGCTGAGAGACTTTTGTAGGTGGGGTACCTTTCGAAACCAAAGTTTACAGCAATTCAAGGTTTACAGCAATCTGCTACTGTAATGCATGGAAAGTTATGACAGGAACAACACAACCCAAATCCAGGTCAACTTCACCCTCACACACAAACATGCTAAGGGTGCATTTCTGTGTATAAACAGCCTTTACCTCAGACACTAATG
Organism: Carlito syrichta; assembly: GCF_000164805.1. Classification (NCBI taxonomy): domain Eukaryota; kingdom Metazoa; phylum Chordata; class Mammalia; order Primates; family Tarsiidae; genus Carlito; species Carlito syrichta. The sequence continues at coordinate 706,033 of NW_007246638.1, read as the reverse complement.
TTCTTTATATATCATGTGAAGCATGTAATAAAAAATTGAGTCACATAAAAGAGCAAAAATTCATTGTCAAAAGATAAGATGTCAGAGCAATAAAAAAATACTCAGAAATGACTATGATATTATCTAGGAATCTATGATATCTTGGAAACAGGGACTTTAAAAAATATGATTAATGCATTTAAGTAATTCGTGGGAGAGGAGGATAACATGCATAAAAAGATGCAGAATTTCAACACAGAAAGAGAAATTATAAAAGAGACAAATGCACATAAAGAATAAGAAATTAATACCAGAGATAAAGAATTATTTCAATGTGCAAAAGTAAGACTGGTTGTACTTGATGAAAGAATCATTAAAACTTGAATATAGATCAATAAAAATTATCTAAACTAGAACACAAAGAGAAATAGTGAGAAAGATAGAATAGAGTATTCATTCACTGTTGTACAATATCAGTTTAATCTACATATCACCGGAGCTGCAGAACAAGAGTAGAATATAGAAATACTTTTAAAAATAATGGCCAATTAATTTTTCAAAATGCAATGCAAGGAAAAAAGTCTACATATCCAAGAAGTCCAGAGAATTCCAAGAACATAAAACATGAAACACACACACACACTCAGGCATATCATGCTGTAATGGTTGAAAACTATAAATAGAAAATAAAAATAAAAATAAAAATAAAGCTACCAGATGAAAAGAAGCACACATACAGAGGAGCAAAGGTAAATAGTATAGCACACCTTTCAGAGTTTTTGCAAAACATGGAGTTATATCTTAAATGTTGCAAAATTTAAAAACAAACATTGCCAACCCAGAATTAAACACTTAGGTAATATATCTTTCAAAAAATAAAGACATTTTCATTGGAAGAGAAGATGAGAGAATTCATAATAAGCAGACAAAAAATGCTGAAAAGGCTCTTCAGGGATAAGTTGTATGATACCAGATGAAAATAAATTTGGGTGCATTCAAGTTATACTCTCTGATTATAACAGAATTTAACTAGAAGTTGATTATAGAAAAATATTCAGCAAACATCTAAATGATTGATAATCAACACAAACAACACAATTCTAAGTAACTCATGTTGAATTTAAAAATTACGATAATAGAAATATTTGGAATGCAGAGAAATTGAAAATACAACATACCAATATTTGGGGGATGTAGCCAAAATGTGTTTAAAGGAAAATGTATAGTATTAAATGATTATATTATACAATGAATATATCTCACATCAGAAAGATAAGTTCCTATTATAATAAAACATTAAAAAGAGTAAATTAAACTCAAAGTAAGCAGTGGGGAAAATAAAAAATAGGAGCAGAAATTAATGAAGAGAGAGAGAGAAAGAATGAATCAAAGAATGCAAAAGCCCAGCTAGAGTGATTGGAAAAAATAAGAAAAGATGAATGATCAATATCAAGAATGCAAGGAAAAAACTATTAAAGAGGCTACAAATTAGGATACTAGTGAAATATTATTTTTAAATGTGCACCTATACATTTAACAACTTAGATCTAAGTGGAGAAATTTATTGAAAGGCACAAACTACCAGAGTTTATTCAAGAAAAATAGTTATATTGTAAAGCCCTGTATGTATTAACGATAATGTGTGGTTAAGTGTTTCCACAAAGAACATTTCACTACTGAATTCTACCAAACTTTAAAAGAATAAATAATATCAATTCTACACAAGCTTTTCTATATGAGAAAACAGGATGGAACCCTTTTGACACACTGTATAAGGACTGCATCATCCCAATACTGAAACCAGATAAAGACTTATAAGTAATTAAAAAAAAAAATCACTGTATCATTAGTAGGCAGAAAAGATCCTTAACAAGATTAAAGAAGATCTAGTAATGAATTAAAACAATAATATATGATCAAGTAAGAGTACATAAGATTGCAAAATTTTTTTTAACATTTGAAAAATCAAGAAATACACAGCACCGTACTGGCAGATTTAAACGAAAGAAAAAAAAGTCATATAATTGTCTAGATAGATACAGAAAATAAATTGATAAAAGTCTACATCTGTTCATCATAAAAATTCTTATCACTTGAGAACTACTAGGAACTTTATTTGTTTTGCTTGGTTCCCTGGGTTTCAATATGCAAGCCCAGTTTAGGACCTGATAAATATCCAAAGAGGAAACTGCATGGGTAAATGTGAGCTATCTTTTTTGTAGTTCCTCTTTCTTTGTGATTTTAATGCTTATGCTGTAGCTGAAGGATCTGTTTTTGCTTCCTCAGCTCAGTGTGGTTGTTCTAAGCTTTAGGTCACTACAGTCTGACTTCTATTGAATTAGAGATGTATTTGACAAATGTTCTGAAAAGAAACTGTAGAGGCAAGTAGCAGCGTTCACTAAAAACCCTGAAGTACTTCTATTTCCTTTATTATGCTTTCAAATATCTTTTTTTTTTTTTCATTTTATCCCATATTTACATTTGTTTTGGCAGGGAAGTTAGTTTAATATGTTACTCCATAATAGATGGAAACAGAAGTCTGTCGTTACTTACATTTAATATATTTAATATTCTATCTTAAGACATATTCTTATCTTGTTCATTTTATATTCTGTGTAATCATTTCAATATATGAATTTTTTGTGGACCTAATTCTGGCATCTTTTGTGACTGTTGGCTTTTGATCATAGAGATTCCTTACCCCACCTACCCATTTAATAATTTTAGACTATAAGTTTATTTGTCTTTGAAGTCTGGGCTGAAGGTTGGCTCCTTCAGAATTATTGGCATTTACTTCTGCCACATATCTGAAACACTACTACTCAAGGAATATATGAGATTAAAATCTTCATACCTTAAAACAGCAAAATGATATAAATTGGGTGTACAAATCTATGCAAGAGCTTATTGCAGTTGTAGGCTTCCAGAGGAATTTTTTCCTTACTCTCAAAATTATGGTTTGAGACAGGGGTTTTGATTCCAAGAAACGATGTCTATAATCACGTTCACATGTATCACTTTAGTTGATTCTCATGACTACCTATGAAAAAGATGCCATTACCATTGATATCACACAGATATGGACAATGTCACCTGAGGAAACAGAGTGACTTTCCCCAAATCCACAGCCAGACAGCAGCAAAGTTTTTCTTCAAATCAGATTTTTCTGACACTAGACCCTATATTCTTTTCATGAGACCTTACTCTTATTGTTCTATCTGTGAGGAATAATGTTTGGCCTCCGAAATTTGCATCAGCTCACAAGGTGGAAAAATAACAACAAAAATTTATACTCTATGTGCAAACATAACTCTGAAATTTCTCTTGATTCATTAAACAATCACAGTTTAGGAAAAGCATAGCCATCATCATTTGTGCAGCTATTCAGACTGACATAACCAGATATTCTTCATCAAAAGATCTCTGAACAGCAGCATAATGTCAGTTCTGGCTGCCTTCCGGAGAAAATTAATCATAATACCAAGAGTTAGAAAGATCTTACACAGATTTCGGGAATATTGCCTTTCTTTACCTTAACGTCCACATTCTACCTGCTGTGTTTCATTACAAAATCCAAATATTACACAAAAACATCACAGCTACACTTCTCACTGTATTTTAATCAAAAATTGTTGATTCTTGTAATATTGGCCCTGAAGGCAAAAACTCCCTTTTGTGTTAAGAAATACTGCACTCTATCACCACTGAGATCCATTCCTGTTGATAAAAACATTTCCCGTAAATCAAGGGGAAAATAGCATACTTAAATGAATCAAATATACAATGTAAGAATTAGAAGAAGCTATTGTTTAGATGATTAAATCTTCATTTATCTTTATTCTCTTGAGTTTTTAGAAAGTGCATAATTTTTTGTCTACATTTGTTTACATATATTAACCATTGTCAAAAGGCCTTGTGTTGTTCCACCTGTCCTGCTTCAACCCTTCAGAAGCTGGTCAGTCCTTTCAGGAGAACAATTTGCTGTATTTATCTGCCAAAAAATATATTTCTGGCTTTGGAAATTATTGAAATTTGGAAGTTCTTTCAAATATTGGTTAATGTTGTTGTGCTTTGTTGCTGAATTACATTTATCTAATAACTTTTGCATTTTTCTTGCCAATGTCTGGATGTGCACCTGCCTTATTTGGTTTTCTCATATTCCCTAGGTTTTCACAGAGGACCAGAGGACTAAGGGATTTTATATCTAAGAAATACAAGATAAAATAAAGGAAATGCCTTTGTTATCCATCTGGCTTAATCACATTTGTGTGGAACTTGAGGTTCTAATATGAATATGAATGGCAATAATGTTAATCAGGACCTAAATTACCCTAAAGTTAGGAAAAACAATAACAATATCTTATCCACACCCCCCAATTCAAGGGCACAGGAAATCATAGATAAGACATTGCTATTGTTTTTCCTAATCTTATTTTTTTAAGGTACAGGAATAATGAATAGTTAAAAAAAAAAAACACAAAAACCCTCTCAAACAGCTTCAAAAGAATTCAGAACTCCTTCATTGTGGCAGGATGTATAATTTTATAATGCTGTATATAGTGAGTGTTAATTATGTCTTCTTAATCTTTATGATAGAAGTGAGAAAAAAATATTCAGTTCTAAAAAATGCTGCCACATCCCTTGCCTCTGTCATACTCTTCCCTCCACACTTAATCAAGTTGATCTGCCGCAATCTGGCACCAAATCACTTCATTATTTAGTTGACTCATTGTCAAGCAAAACTTGTTGCCAGCCTGATTTTAAGTTTCTGACCTATATCCAGTAATTGTTTCTTTTTCCTTAATAATATTGTATAATATAAAGTATATGGATATTAAACAGCTGGGCTCAATCTCAGGTCTACTAATTTTAGGGGTGTGATTTTGAACAAGACCTTTTTAGGTCTTAATTCACTTATGGTTTTTTTATTCTGTAAAATGAGGCTGATTATTCATACTTTGTAGGGTGCTTTTCATAACCAAGTAAAATAATGTATATTAAAGTGTTTGGAAAATAATAGATGCTCAATAAATATTAGTTCTTTTGTCACTCAGAGTCCTGGTCAATATAGATTATACATGCAAAAGTTAATTAAAGATAAATTAATTAAAGTACTTTATACAGAGGTTAAGGAGTGAAGAGAGGAGAATGAAGCACACAGATCTAATAGCAAGTAGAAGCTATTATCACCCTGAAGCCTGAAGGTACAGAAGGATCCCTGTACCTGAACAGAGTAAGAGCTAATGTCATGCGTGAGGAGCTGTTTGACAGGATCCATGGCCTTCAGTAAAATAAAGCACCTGCTGCTAATTCCCTCCTTAGGGAGTATAGGTAGAGGCAGAAATAAAATCCCAAGCTATCTCCATGCCCTCTGAACTACTGCTGGGATTTTTCATTGAATGATCCCAACTGGAAACTGGCAAGGAATCCCAAATAATGCTGCCCACAGCCACCACCTATCTGGGTCACAGAGTAGAAGGAAACGGGTAAATGATGAATCCAAAGGAGCAAATAGAGAACTATCAGCAAAGTTCATTATCTTCACCTTCTACTTCTATTACCCCAGTGTTCTATTTACCTACACTGATCACTTTTCCCACTATTGGCAGTCAGTAGATTATGAGGTCTTTGAAAACAAGGATGACATTTATTCATGACTCCGGCATTTCCTAAAGAATGTACCATTAAACAGGCTGTGTTTGCAAAATGTAACTTAGTGTATATCCCTTTTAAAAAGCACAGTAGTAGCAAAAATGTGCTTTTAAAAGCTCTGTGGAAAATAAATAATAATAAATTCCTGCTATCACAACACTGCTCTGTCTTTAAATAACTTTAAACATAAAATTAAATGACAACTGACAATAGAAGAGTCAAATTTAATGAACGAACAGAAGAGATGAGGAAAGCAAGCTTCTAGAGGAGATTACCTATATTTTCTCAAGAGAGCGGGAAAGAGCCAGAGAGAACAAGAGGCCAGGGAAGAAAGACAACTCTCAGAAAAGAGATAAAACTCCTTAATCACTCAGGTTCAGTGTTTTTCCTCCTCTCTTCCTGGTTTGGTGACAATAGGAAAAGACTGTTTAGTGAAGGAAAAATGTCCATTGTTATACAGAAACGTATGCACTCTTGAGATTTAGTATAGCAAAGACAATGATCTAAGGGCAGTGGAGATTCTGACTATAATGAACCAAGACTTCATTTCCTCAAATTCCTTGGATGGTGTGAGATTACTTTCTGCATTTAAAAAGTGATACATGCATATATACCTGAAGATTAAAGTTTTTATTTTTTTCCTTCTGATCATAGAAGCATGCCAACATAAGCTTCAAAGTCATGTAAAGGAGAATTTATATTTTGTGCTACTATCCCAGTTATCAGCTGAGACTCTCTATTTTTGTATTGGTAAGGGTTTAATCAGGGAAACAAAACCACCTGGAGTAATATGGAAAATGAATTAATTATAGGAATTAGGAAGTACACATTGTGGAAGGTGGTAAAGAAGTCTATCATAAGCTTTTGCATATGGCAGTGGCCCTGGAGTTCCTGTAGGTTAGCAGAGTGGGCACTGGAAAGAAAATCTGGAGATGAAGCAAAGGATAGTGAGGACAAATTGGAAACTGGCAGGACAAAATAAAACCTACATCTGTATCCATCTCAATGATATGATGTTTTGCAGAATATGTTGGTATCCTTTTAACCTAAATTGTAGATATGTTGGCTGAAGACGTAGATAAGATGAATGAGTTCAGAAAGGAGCTAGATGAACTCCAGGCTGGACTGCTGTCCTTCCCTGTCAGGTGAGGTCATGGATCAGTGACAATATGTGTGAGTTTCAGAGACATCTGTAATACTTTGCTAACCTTCAGCATATAATGACAGCTACTTCTCTTCTTCCTTCTGAATTTTACATAAACTTCTCCATGCCATCCTAACTTAAAAACAGAGAAGAAAATTTAAATTATGAAAGCCATAACTTAATTTAGAGAAGTTGACACAGTATAAAATAATTGCAGTTAAGATACTTTTATATTAGAAATTAAGAAACTCAAAAAGGTATCTGAATAGATTCTGGAGACAGTATCTCTATTGTGGAATTCAGAGAGTGGATTGGAGCACAAAGGTATTGAGATCATATAGCCAGGTGTCCACTTACTCTGATGCTGTGTAGGAGATTTGGCCATGTACCCCTATTCTCTGCATAAAAGGAGGGAGTTAGTTGATCTTTAGTCTTTATTCTGCCTGAATGTCATTTTTTTAACTCAACCATTAAACCAACTTCAAATTAGTAATGCTAAAACCACACACCGTTGTAGCCCTGAAATGGTATTTGGTTTATTTCTAAAACACTTTTCATGAAAGTTTAAAGATCTGTGATAAGAAAGTAGATAAAAATTAAACCCCCATATTCTGACAGTTGAAGATTAAACTGTGAGTACAAATTATCAATCTGAAAGTAAAGTATGCTTCTGCAGTAAAAATTTTAAAAGGTGTTGATTTGTACTTGATTCGTGGTGTGAATATTATGAATGATCAATGAATATTATCATCAGAACAATGTCATGTTATTATAATTATTGTGCTTCAAAAATGCAAAACCTAATTGCTTAGCTCTTAATGAAACACAAAAGCCACATTTTAATAATGTTAGGTTTGTGGTTCAAACTGACAAAACCATATATAATCAAAGTTAAGGTGATGATAATCCATTCTTAGCGCTTTGATATAATAATCTAACATAAATTATAGAAGGTCTATATCCCACATCCACCACTCTCCCCAACATGAAAAACAGAGATATCTTTTCAAAATATAACTCACTGGCTTTTTGCAAAAAAGTATATGATCTTCAGTTAGGATGACAACTTACTTTACTTCATTTTGTCCAATCTGAAAATAGACCAACATAAAAAATTAAGGGCAATATAAGTACCATCCTCCTTCCCTCATTTACAGCTCCACTTTCTGAGGGATTATTTACCTGTGATCAATTTAAGTATGAAAATATCAACATGGAAAACTCCAAAAATAAACAATTCATAAGTCTTAAATTATGTGCCATGATATGCATCATCTCTTTGTCCAGTATATTCATGATGTAGACACTACCTGTCCATTAGTCACTTAGTAGCCATCTCAGTTATCAGACCAACTGTTGTGGCATCACAGTGCTTGTGTTCAGATAACTCTTATTTTATTTAGTGATGACCCCAAAGAGCAGAAGTCGTGATGCTGGCATATTGTTATAATTGTTCTATTTTACCATTATTTATTGTTGTTAATATCTTACTATGCCAAATTTATAAATTAAACTTTATCAGAGATATGGACATATATGAGAAAACATAGTATATATAGGTCTGGTATTATCTGTGATTTCAGTCAACCCCTGGGAATCTTGGAATGTATACCCTTTAGATAAGGGAGGACTAATATACAAGCTTTTTCTAGAAATTCTTACAAATATTTTACATCAGAATTTAATATTAAGTTAAATGTACACAGTGAAGTACACTTAAGACGAATCTTTAATATAACTAATGAATGTACAGTATGTCTTAGGTAATTCTAAGACCACGTATACACACACACACACACCACTATGCCTGCACATGGACAACCAATAGATACTTTTTCCAATGGATTGGGGCTTTAAACATGATCAACCAGCTGTTGAAAAATTATCTGCCCATCATATCACTCAACTCTTTAAAAAGTAGTGCCAAGATAAAATGCCTTTGTTAAGGCAACAAAAACAGTTACTAAGAGATTCTGGGAACAGATACGGTGGGTATGTTTTGTGTTCATTATGTACTTAATCCATTAATGTTACCACCTGGTAAGAATTGTTGGTAAAGACCAAAACGTATAAAATCTACAACAGACAAACCGCCAGGTTCTGAGTTTGCATCCCTGTTCCACTCATAAGCATATGGTAATTTCCTAGGTGTGATGCATCCCTATGGGTTATTCTTAAGTCAACTTTAAAATTTAGAATTAGGTTTTACTTTCATTATGTGGATATTACTAGCAATATTGAGCATGGTGGCATCTGAATCCATAAGTTACACATTTTATCCATGATTTCTTTAACATCATCTTTCTAACTCCAGGGGATGCATGTGAATGAAATGCTTATTTATTTATGTGTATATATTTATTTATTTGGGGATTTTTTTTTTTTCATGAACAGAATGTCAGAAGATCTGGAAAGCCCTGTGAGAAAACAGATACTATTCTTAATCCTCTAACCTGTCTGCTTCAAAGAATATATTAGTTGTAGAAATCTAACAATTTCAAGGATATCATTAATAATGAAACCACTGAGTTTTCCTGGTAATCTTTGCTTTAACCCTAAAGCAGTTTTATACATTGGAATTATCAACCACTTCTTTATATATATTAAATAAATGTTATGATTGACTGTCTTCTGTGTTGTTATAAAAGAAAACCTGAAACTTGGTAATTTATAAAGAAGAGAGGTATATTTGACTTATGTTTCTGGAAGCTGCATAAGAAGCATGACACTGGCATCTGCTTGTGGTGAGGGCTTCAAGGAGCTTCCATGCATGGTGGAAGGTAAAAGGAAGCCAGCATTGTATAGAGAGAGGAAGGAAGCAATAAAAAAAGAGAGAGAGTTGCCAGGCTTTCTTAAACAATCAGTTATCATGAGGACTCATTACTTTACTGAGAGAATGGCATTGATTCATTTATGAGGGATCTGACCCTATAATACAAACACCTCCCACCAGGCCTCACCTTCAATATTGGGGACTAAATTTCAATGAAGTTTGAAGGGGAGAAATACCCAAATTGCATCATTGGCTTAGAATTTTTTAAATATTGAGCAAATTACAATTATACCCTTAGAAAATTTCAATTTCCTTACTTTAATAAACTCAGAAAAATTATATTTTCTCAAAACTTTAGCAAACTTTCTACATTTAAAATTTTCTATTTTATTTTGCATTAATATTTAGTCAAGCAAGTGTTTTATTTCAGTATCTGCTCTATCTGAATATTGAGTTATATCTTTTCTGGCTATGGTACTTGGATTGCCAATCATTCAACACTTTCTGATTCACAAAGCATTGTTTTAGCATGATCTCCTGGAATTTCATAAACTGGGTATGATGGTAACTCTTTCTCTGAATTTTAAAAATTGATATTAAAATCCACATTTTATTATTCTTAACTAAATAATTACAGAAACAAAGTTTGCTTATTAATTAAAGTACCCTCAATGTTGATGCTTCTAAAGTATTCCTTCCTGCAGAAATCTTTTCTATACTAATAGATTTAAAAGCTCTCCCTAGTTTGCATTGTCAGTATTAGGCATATCATGGCATAATCATAGTCCTTAAAATTCTCCTCTCTATCCAAAGAGAAGGTTCAATATAATTTTTGGAAACCACCAAGGATGAGATTTAGCTCACTGACTAGGTGCAAATTGCTTGTTGTTCATTATTGTTTTTGCCCTTTTCCCACAACAATGTTTCTGCCTACTTGCCTATGTGGCTTCACTTTGATAGTCTATTTAGCTTTTTTTTTGTTTTCCCAGAATCTGGCTTTGGCCTTGAACATTGTCTCTCATTCTCATGATACAGACTAAAATCTCTCTACTTTTATATCCAGCTAAAGATTTCTGGGATCTACCCCTCTAAATCTGAATATGATATCCCAGATATTCTCAATTATCCAGAAAAAAATTATATATGTGTGTGTGTATGAGCGGAAACACACAAATACAAATGAACATACACTCAGTAAGTTCTCACTAAATTTAATGATGAGTCCTTGGAAACTGTGACTTTAAGTGATATGACATATAGTGAAACCAATTTTACCTCAGGCTAACTGATATAAACTGACAAACTGATATAAGAGTAAAGTTCCTGTGGCATATTTCTGGTCTCAAAAACATCATCAAACTGCTAAATAAAGATCCAAACTCTTTCAAACACTGAAATTAATGTGAGGTACACATAAATTTCTAAAAATTAATAAAAACAAGATAATTATCTACCCAATTTTTGACAAATCAGTGAGTGACAGTGGTCATAGTGGTGGTGGGTCAAATCAAGGAGCAGGTGTTTGTGAAGTGAAAATTGTAAGGAGCATCTCCTACCATATGCAGTTCTAAAACAAACTTTAACAAAAAGGATGGGCTTATATTCATTAATTCATTTTCCAACCTGGTTATTCCAGTTCAGGCTCATGAGTGACCAGAGTCTCTTCCAGAAGCTCAGGGCATAAAGTGGGAACCAACCCTGGACAAGATACCCTCTCACAGCAGACCACATTCACACTCACACTCACGTACTCAGACTTGGACCATGCAAACAAACCAAGGCAACTTATGTGCACATCTCTGGGGTATGAGAGGAAACCAGAGCACCTGAAGAGAACCCATGCAGACAGAGAGAAAATGTGCAAATTGCATGCACTCTGCCACCCAGGCTGGACTGCAGTAGCACAGTCATGGCTCACATGCCTCATCCCCAGGGTTCTAGTGATCCTTCTGTCTCAGCCTTCAAAGTAGCTGGGACTGTAGGCTACTACAACTGGTTATTTTTTTTTTTTTTTTTTGTAGAGACAAGGTCTTGCTATGTTCCCTAGGCTGGTCTTGAACTCAGGCAATTCTACTATCTTGATCTCCCAAATGGTGGGATTACCATGCCTAACTGATTTTTATTTTTTCTCAACATTATAATAAAATGATATTTAATGAAGCAAAGTTATTCAAGGACTGCCTGTATATATTAGATATGAACGCATACATAGATAAGCACACACACACACATATATATGGCTAGATGTATATCTATCTTTCATATTTTGATCTATATTTCAAGGAAGAATAGGAGATAAAAGCCACAGTACTGGCACTAAGAAACAAGGTAAAGGTTATTCTTGGAAACAGCAAAATTTTAGAGAGAACCAGTTTAGAATTTCTAATCTTACATTTCTTGACTTACAACCAAAGTTAAGATAAAGAAAACTCTTAATACATGGTCCCTCTGGGGAAAATATAAGTAATTATTTTTTAATTGCTGATTTTTCCCAAAGAACATAAAATGATATTCCAAGTTAGATCAATAATTTGGAACATTTACAGTTGAAGAGTGCTCATAAAAGAACAGAATAGATAGAAAACAACGCAAAACATCTTTTGTGACATCTGAGGATTTGCTTGTAAAGTAATATTTTTGCTAATCCCCCAGTGGGTACATGTGTACTGACAACTTATTATAGTAAACACTGTCATCAGTTACCACTTACAGAATTTTATACTGTTTCTTTCTACTAATAATTGTTACTGGTTAACCTACCTTCCTCTCTGGGTCTCAGTTGTCACCTTCTAAAATAAGATCAAGTATGAAGGCTCTCTGAAACCTTGTCAATTCTGACTTTTTTATTTTTATTTTTTTTGATTTGGAGTCTCACTCTGTCACCCAGACTGGAGTGCAGTGGCCGCTCCCAGCCACCGCAGCCTCAACATGCTGGGCTCCGGCGATCCTTCCACCTCAGCCTTCCAAGTAGCTGGAACTACAGGTGCATGCTACCACGCCCAGCTAATTTTTTTTTTTTTTGATTTATTGTAGAGATGAGGTCTCACCAAGTTGCCCAGGCGGGTCTCGAACCCGCAGACTTAGGCAATCCACTCACCTCAGCCTCCCAAAGGCATGGGATTACAGGCTGTGTTATGATTTGTCCATCAGATATTCACTATGGTCTGAAAATCTTTGCCAAAAGCCAAGCACGCAAGCTCTGCAACCTGAATAGCCAACAAATAGAACTCATTTTCAGTCCAATGTAAGACAAATTCACCCAACTATGCACCTTGAGATGGACAGGTTTTTGTTTACTGACGTATAAAACAGACTTTCTCTGTGTGTAGGGTGTGTGTGTGTGTGTGTGTCTGTTTGAAAATTAAGTGTTATACATAAGTATCTGCTTTCTTGGACTTATGAACTAAGTCTTGATTGACTGACTAAAATGTGAAGTCATCTGTGAAGTCTTCCTGACTTTCCCCAAATTACTAGCCCATTTATGTTCCTTTTAAATATTTTGTTAGCATCATAATATTGGATTTTTTATATGCCTATTTTTCTACTAGACTTTGTGCATTTTAAGAGTATTTCATCTTCTCATAATTCCTTATACTGAGTACATTGTTGACATATAGCAAAGAAATAAACATTGATTGGAATATGAATTAATATTCTTTGTATCTAATTTATGCTTTTTGAGATAAGACATAGATCATAAGTGATCAGAGTCATTTGATATGTCGGAAATTTAGAAGCTGGGTCTTCTACCCAGAGAATACTGAAATTGGTTTATATTCATCTACAATAACACCATGAAAAATTGTTAAATTGATATAATATAGAAGTTTTTTACTCTTACTGTGAAAACCACTGAATTGTGCCACAGCATCTTAGTTTTTCACATTTATTTTATTTTTCACAGTTCGCAAATTGTCTACATATACTTTCAATTAACATCCCTCAGTCAGTCAACAGACCATGAGCTCAATTTAAGCAGTTATGAACAGAACTTTGTGATGAGAATTTGTCCTTACATCAATTGTTAGTTCATTAAAAGTCTACACTCAAGGAATTACAGTGACTATATTTGAGTTCCTCATTTATGACTACATTAATATATTTAAAATAAGACTTCTCAATCAGTGAGCTCAGAATATTAAATGTTTTAAATCAACCTTATCAGAATTCTTAAATTGGCTTTAACAATGCAGTAAACACATTCAGGAAGAGTCTGGAATTTGTTTAATGACATCAGAGTAAACCTGGGTTCCCAAAGACAAAAATCATTTTCTTATGTGTTATTTGAACCTTATGTGGATAACTAAGCTCCCAGTTGTGCACATATCTAGTTGCATTCCTTTAGATAAAACAATAATCTCAAGCAAATATGTTTATTTTCATATAGATCTGTTTCTGGTAAATGTTGACTAGAAGAAAATTAAATTACCATAGAATAGAAAACATTAGGTCTCCCAGGGAGGAAGGAAGCAGAAATTTAGCTGGGAACTCTGACAAAATAAGAAAGAAGTGTTAAAAGGAGCTGATAATGCAATTCTATTGACCAGTTAAAACCAAGTACAATGCTGTGTGTGAGGACTTGAAGCATACTTAATGCCTAGAAAAGAGAGTTTGAAGGATTTCTTTTTCACAAAGAGTTAGAGAAGTGGAGAGAACAAACCTTGGGATGTCCCATTAATGGATAAGATATAAGATAGACCAGAACTCTAATAAAAATAAAAACTAGAGAGAACCTTGGTTTCCTTGGGACTAATAATGAACTTGATAGAACTTAGAAGGCTGGAAAATGAGATCAGCTGAAGTTAATTGGTACAGCCTCTCTGTGTGAGGCTAGACACAATATTGAACCTCAAACTGCAGCAACTTGAAGCTTCATTATAAATATTAGAATATTACATTATAAGAGAGAGGAAAAGCAGGAGAAGACAAAGCAACTAAATCAAAGTCTCTTTATTTCCACGTTTACAGATAACAGAAGCATATGCTTCACATAAAAAGAATAAACAAAAACATAGGAATGCCTACTGATTTCTCGGAAGTTAGTGGTAGAAATTATGAGTATAAATCACTTTATTTGGGGATGTTATCAGAGTTGCCAAAGGTCCCGCATTTTTGTTGAAATGGTAAAAATTTAAGCTCCAATATATGATAAATGAGTAAGAATGGATTAAATTGTGCTTTACAATAAACTACCCCCAAATTCCAGTGATTTGATACAACAAATGTTTCTCTCTTATGCAGAGTTCTGGGGAAACTTCTCTATGCAGTAAGACAAAATTCCAGGTTAATAAGACTTCCTTCATCCTATAGTTTCACCATTTAGCACTTATGGTCACCATAATTAATGAGTCTAGGGGAATAAAATGCTGTAAGGTCTTGCACTAACAATTAGATATTTCAGCCAGGCAAAAATACACAGTCTCCTTCCAACTCTGGCTGAAATTTACCTTGTGGTTCTATTCAAGCTGAGTTTTCTCTGTAACCAGAAGAAGAGGAGAACCGGATATTAGTGATATCTACCAAAAGTAGTATCTATTACAAGTGGTTTTCTGAGTATGCATGCTTATTGCTCCCAAATTCTCTGACCCGGACTCTGGGTATTTTTATATAACTTGTTGTAGATCTTTAATTAGCACCCTGACATGCATCTATATGTATTCTATTTATATACTGGGGTAGTTTTTCAAAGAACTATAAGGGAGTCTCAAGAACTAGTACAGGAAAACTCACACTCTCTTTCTCTACCTCTTTCAGAATCTTTGCAGGTAGGCCTTATTTATTTATCTGTTTACTTATTTATTTACTTATTTATCAGAAGTGCTCAGAATTTCTTGGTTAGATTTCTTGAGTACCACGAGATATTCTACAGGAGATGTTCAAGACATAGAAGATCTGAAAAATGAGACTATGACAGTTCTCAAACACATAATAGTCCTGCCATATGTTCTTGAAGGCCCTGAGCAAAGTAAATAATCAGAAAGTCAATTTAATAAACTGGTCTGTGAGTCCCATGAAGTAAAGACCCTGATGCTATTCTTGTCTGTTTTGATAAATTCCCATAGTCTGGCAATTGGTAGCATTTTATAGAGAGTGGCTAAACTTTAATCTTTAGAGTAAATAATGTATAATTTATGACAATATATAGCCCCCCAATATTTCTATTCCTCTGTCTTTGCCCCATCTTTTTCAAGATTATTAATAAAATTATATGCCTGGAAAGTTTCTCAGAAATTATCTAAGGATTTGTCCTAGAGAGGCTAAGGGACTCTCCCAAAATGTGTATTTGGTGGAAAAGAGAGGTATGATAAAACACAGATTTTACTTTATCTAGTTCCATTTCTTTCTGTTTAAGCAACTTTTTCTATAGGACCAACCAGGGTTCTTTCATTCATAATAAACACCCATATCTTTTTCACATTCCATGATCCCACCCCTACCCACTGTATGCACATACTGAAACCACTACCACTTTCAAATGATTTAATTTTCTTCATAGGTTTTATCACAGTTGACATAACATTATTTAACAAGTTTTGTTGATTTGTTATCTGTGTTGACCATTTAAATGCAAATTCCATTACAGCATTAAAAAAAATCTTTTGTCAGTTGCATTCTAAACTCTCAATAAATTCTAGACCATCAATAAGGTCAATTGCGAAGGCAACAAAGAAAACAATAGGAAATTATTGCTCTAAAATGTTTTTCTGAAGATTGTTGTCTTCATATCTTTTATATGAGTTCATGGAGGTGACTGGGCTCTGTGAAGGGGCTCATTAGTAGTGTTTTTTTTCCCCTCCAATTTTAGAGTAAGTGTATGAGTAGGTGTGCTCACTAATTTTCTCATTCACAGACTAAAAAGTCAATGTTCTCTACTTAGAAAATCTGCCTGCTGTGATTAAATGATGTGTGCATAATCACCATATTTAATATTTATTCCATTTTTGTTCATTCTGGTAAACTTTGCCCTGACTTGAGTTTCCCATAAATTCAAATGTCCACAACTAATCTACGGAAACCACTTATGTTCCACATATAAAAAAACCATCCCATCTTAAGAAGCTCTGAACCTGTTCAATGGAAGTCCAGCATAAAAATTTACACTATTCAACTAGTAGGACAAGGGTAGAGGATGAAGTGAATGTGAGAGTTTGACTTCTTTGAGCAGTGTCAATTTGGAAGACATATTGTTTTGGATCATGTTACAAGTTATAATAAAGAGTTGTTGCCTTCCGCAGAAAGCTTACCATCCATAGAAAGAAGACAGAAACATGGATATATACTCGTTTTTTAATTGTGTAAGAACAAAACTAAATGTATCAATATATAAATAAGCATAAAACAACAAATGGTTCCAGTTCCAGATAAGACGGAATGAGAATACTCCCAACTCATGGAATGTACTTATGAAAACTGGAGAGATGCATGGACGAGCTATTTTGAGGAGTCAGAAAAGTCAATACTAACAGACAGATTGGAGAACACTAGAACTGGGAATACCACTCTGCCAGGCATGAGTTAATCTTTTTCTTTTTTCATCTTCTAGTATCCCCCAGCTCAGTCTCAAGTCTGCCAGGAACAGAGAAGTGGTCTTGAACATCAACAGAGAGTTCTGGAAGCATATTATAGCTCAGACTCAAGGAGTGGGAAATGTGTTTCTATAAGCAGCAGTGGAGCTCCTGGGATCCACAGACACCTAAAATCCTGAGGACGGTGAAACTCCATGTCTCATTAGAAGCTGTGGTCACAAATGGGTATGAAAATATTTATTTCTCTCCCTTCTTCTCTCCCTCCCTCCCTGCCTTCTTCCTTCCCTCCCTCCCTACCTCCTTTCCTCCCTGTTTCTTGCTCCTTGATTCCAAGTTGAAGCATACTTGTAGTGGTAAAAATGGCACAACAGAGTAAAATAAATAATTCTATATCTTTATTTTTGCTCACAGAACCAAAAGACATTTCAAAAATTAGAGTACCTGGGAGATGGAGGACAAACTTACCCCATACATATAGTTGTATATGAACTTCTAGGTTTACCCTCAAGATGTGTATATGGTACTCCAACACAACACACCAAAAATTTTGATACTGAATCAAAGAATAGACTACCATCCAGGTTCCAGACTGGTCACTGGGTAATACACACCCAGGAAAAAAAGAAAAACATTGCAAAAGCTTTGAAAATGACAATGGTATTGAAACCATATCCCACAGAAGGCAACTGGTCAGAAGTTGTGACCTGAACTTAAACAGAAATATTATTTGACAAAACAAAAATACCATCTTTCATAGAATTTGAATAAGACCTAAAGTCTCATAATACAATATTCAAATATCAGAATGCAATACCAATTGGATCAGTATATAAAAAAACCGAAAGTCTCAATTTGCATCAGAAAGGACACCCATGAAGAGATTACACAAATATTGGATTTATCTTTAAAAACTTAAAAGTAGCTATTATACAAATAGTCCAAGAAATAAGGTCTAGTATCCCTACAATAAATGGAAAAATTAAAAATTTAAGCAATTAGATAGAAGACACAAAAAAGTACCAAACAATAGTTTAGAAATTAAAAAATGCAATTATCAAAGTAAAATACCCAATAGCTTTAATAGCAGAATGGAAATGACAGAGGAAATGCTCATAAACTTCAAAATGCATAAACAAAAAGTAACCTATCTAAAAACAGAGAGAAAATAGAATAAAAAATCAACGACTCAAGAACCTGTAAAACAATACCAAATGTCTAACATTGATGTAATCAGATTGCCAAAATATGTTTTTAATAATGCTAAAAATGTTCTAAATTTGAGAGAAAACATAAGCTTACAGTTGAAAAGGATCAGTAAAAGTTCAAAACTATAAATCCAAGGAAACTCATGCCAAGCCAAATTATAATCAAACTGTTGAAAACTAGAATTAAGAAAAAGAAATGAAAGGTCAATTTTTAGTTCATTTTGGAAGCACCACACTGCTGTCCGTAGAGGATGAATTAGTTTGCACTCCCACAAATAGTATAGAAGCATTATTTTATTTCCACACTCACACCAGCATGTTGTTTATTGACTTACTAATGATGGACATTCTTACTAGAATTAGGTGGCATCTCATTATAGTTTTGATTTGCATTTCTCTGGTGATTAGTGAGACAGGGCATTTTTTTCACAAGTCTGTTGGCTGCTTGTATGTCTTATTTTGAGATGTCTGTTTATGTCCTTTGCCCACTTTTTAATGTTTTTTTTTTCTTTCACTTTGAAATCCTTGTAGATCCTAAATGTTAGGTCTTTGTCAAAGACATAATTTGCACACTTTAAAAAAAATTTTTTTTAACATTCTGTGGGCTCTTTACTCTCTTGATGGTTTCTTTTGCTATGCAAATTGGATGGAGTTGGAAGCCATCATACCACGAGCTCTATCACAGAAACAAAGAACTGAATACTGCATGTTCTCACTCATAAGTGGGCCCTGAACATTAATCACATTATCACAAGGGAGGGATCAGCAGTTGCTGGGTATTGTTAGGGGAGGGAGTGAAGAAACAGGATGGGAAAGAAAGCACATGACAACACAAAGGGTATCTGGTCCTCTACCAGGGAGAAAGAGGGTCAGTCAGAAGCCCAAGCTTCACCTGCATGCAGCTTACTCATGTAGTTAACTCTCACCTGTAGCCCATATATCTATAATAAGATAAAATATAATTTTTAAAAAAGAAAAAATAGAAGAATATGAAACATTATTCCCAAGGGAATAGCAATTCAAATTGCTATAGATGCTAATTCAAAAATTGGATGAGAGGGTTTCAAGATGACAGACTAGAGGCATCTAGTCTCACTTACTCCACAAAAAAGGACACAGTTCATTAGTGCATGATAACACTTTCAATAGAATATCAAGTAAAAATACTGAAATTCAGCAGATAATTTACAGGAAACACCTGAGGCACAGAAGGAGACAGAAATGAGGCAACTGGTCTGGCCTGGGATTGGCTGGGTGACTGAAAAAGTTTCCTAGTACAGGGAAAGGGTAAGTGAGAGATACCCAGTGGCCCATATTTTTACCATGGACACCTGCAATCATAGTGACAGAAGAGCCCCTTAACCCATGGGAGCTTTGAAACTAGATAGGGAACAGCCTGGAGTCCATGGAATGGCATTGCTTCAGGGAGTGAACCAAGCTGGATCCCACATATCCTTGAGACCCAAACAGCTGCAGCATGGCATCACTTTGAGTCTAGTCCCCACCAGACTACACTTTGCCCTGGGACCCAACAGCTCCTGTATCTTTACACCCTTAGAGCCTAACTAACGTCCTCTCACATCCACCTATAATACTACAGTGGTCCAATACCATCGCAGCAGGGTCCCCAGCACTCTAGTTCCTGTAGTGTCCTACACTTAGTGGAAGGGGAAGTGTAGTACACTGGACAAGCTGCCCCTTGGATAAAGGAAGCCAAAGTGTATTTCCCCAGAGCCTGAGAGCCGCCTTTCTGGGGCTGCAGCCAGTGGCAGCAACCCCATCACTACCAGCAGCAATGCCTCTGTGTAGTTTCAGGTACCTTGAGGACAGAATTTTCTCACCTTCCACAGATACTGCTGCTGGGGATCAAAACAAGTCATACCCAGAGCCTGAGAGATGCCTGCCTGTTGGGTCTGCAGCCCATTCTAACAGCAGAGCCACCACACAGTTGCATGCACAGGCTCTTTCCCCCTGCCTATCAATCCGATTGCTGCAGCAAACTGAGCACTCCCCTGGGGGTCTAGGGATTACCCTGTCCTGCCCACAACTGCTGGCAATTGTGCACTTCTCCCTGAGGTCTGAAAGTAGGCCTGCCCAGCCTGGCACCACCCCCTCAAATGCCCCATCATGCTGCCTGGAAGCCTAAGGACTGCCCCTTCCCAATCTACCAATTCTGGCACCTGTGGACTCCTTCCAGGGCCTGAGGGCAAGCTAACTTCAGCCTGGCACTGCCAGCATTCACCTTTATGTACCATCTGGGGACCTGAGGGTAGGCCTGCCTTGTCCATCACACCAGAGAGTATCACCTGGGAGCCCAAGGGTTGTCTCACCACCAATACTGCCACTGTCTATGCCATACATGCTGCCCAGGGGTCCAAGATCTGCCTACCCACCCAGTTTACTGCTACTAATGCCAGCACAGGAGCAAGCCACCTAGAGGACTAAGAGTTGGTCACCTGAACTTGCTAACATTGGAGCCCATGTACACTGCCCAGTGGCCCAAGTACTGGCATAATCATCCTACCACTGCTACCATTATGGCCTGAGGACTGGCCTACCTAGCATCTTTGTCCCAGAAAAGTCTGATTACAGCCTCAAATAACAAGTGCAGCCTAAGCCATTGAGGAATTCACAGATATAACTAATGCTGAAAAATTGAAACAGTTGAAAAATTGTATAGAGACTACACTACTGCACACACTCAGAATCAAAGCTTACGGGCCCTATCCAACCAACATCATAAGTACAGTTTCAAGGAAGTATTTCAAAAAATTGTGAGGAATGACTGTTAGACCAGATGCATAGATATCAAGGTAAGGACACAAGAAGCATGAAATAAAAGACACTTCACAATAATTCTATGGCAACAGATTCTAAATACAAAGAATTTCATAGGAAATTCCTGAAAAATAATTCAAAATAATAGCATTAAAGAAGTTCAGTGAGATAGAAGACAATTTAGATAAACAATTCAAATAAACCAGAAAACAAATACAACCAATGTGCAGATTTTGGGTGTTCAAAAAAGTGAAGAGGAGGCCAAAGGCATGGAAAACAGATTTAATAAAATAATAACTAAAAATTCCCAATTCTAGCAGAAGATTTAGATATCCAGATATAGGAAGCACAGTAATCCCCAAATAAATATATCCTAAAAAAGATATTCTAAAGGCATATTATAGTAAAACCATCAAAAGATAAAGACAGAGAGATTACTAAAAACAGCAAGAAAGTGTCCAGTCACATATAAGGAAATTTGAATCAAATTAACAGCAGATTTCTCAAAAGAAACCTTATAGGCAAATAGAGAAGGGGACAATATACTCCCGGTGCTAAAAAACAAACAAGCAAACAAAAAGTATTAAATAAGAATACTATACCCAGCCAAGTTATCCTACATTCATGAAGGGAAAATAAGGTCTCACACAAGTTAAACACTGATGACACTTAACTACTATATCAACCATATATGAAATGCTTAAATGAAACCTATCGCTAGAAGTAAAATGATAATATTTAACATCATGAAAACACACAAAAGTGTAAAATTCACCAAGAGGAAAGAAACAAAGGATGTACAAAACAACCAGAAAACAATTTTTAAAAAAGACAGGAATAAGCCCTTACATATCAGTAATAACCTTGAATATAAATGAATTAAGCTTTCCATTTAAAAGATACAGACTAGTTAATGAATAAATAAAGCATGACTCAACTATATGCTAATATAAGAACTCATTTCACCTTTAAAGGCACATATACATTGAAGGTAAAGAGATGGAAAAAAGTATTCTACACAAACAGAAACCAAAATTGACCAGAAGTAGTTATATTTATATCAGATAAAACAGATTTTAAGTTTTTTAAGTTAAAAATAGTAAAAAGAGACAAAGAAAGTTATTATATAATGAAAAAGAAATCAATACAGTAAGAGTATACAATAATTCTAAATATATATATAAGAGTATATAATAATTATATATATATATATATATCCCCCCAACACTGGAGCATCCAGATATATAAAAAAGAAAATAATGTTAGATCTATAGTGAGAGACAGATTCCAATATAATAGATGGAACTTCAACATCCCAGTCTCAGCATTAAACAGATCACCTAGACAGAAAATCAACAAAGAAACATTGGATTTAAACTGCACTATAGATAAAATGGACCTAACAGACATTTACAGAACGTTTTACCCAACAGCTCCACGTTACATATTCTTCTCATAAGCACATGAAACATTCTCCAAGATAGGACATATGTTAGGCCACAAAATAAATCTCAAAAATTTTTTAAAAATTAGTATCATATCAATTATATTTTTAGACCACAATGAAATCAATAACAAGAGGAGCTTTGGAAACTGTACAAATACATGAAAATTAAACAATATGCTCCTGAACAACGAATAAATCAATGAAGTTAAATACCAAATTTAAAAAATTAAAGTTAATAAAAATGGACACATAATATACCAAAACCCATCAGAGATAGCAAATGCAGTGTTAAGAGAAAAGCATAAAGCAATAAATGCCTACATTTAAAAAAAAGAAAAACTTCAAATAAACAACTTAACACACTTCAAGGAACTAGAAAAGCAAGAACAAACAAAATCCAAAATTAATAAAAGAAAAGAAATAACTAAGACCAGAGCAGAACTAAATAAAATAGAGAATTTTAAAAAGATATAAAAATCAAAAAAAGTTTTTTTAAAGATAAACAAAATTGAGACACTACAAGGTAGTGTACTTAGTAAAAAGAAAAAACACAGATAAACAAAATCATGAACAAAAAAGGAGACATTTCAACTGATACCACAGAAATACAAAAGATCATTAGAAATTATTATGAACTATTATTTCCACTAACAAACTGGAAAACATAGAGGAAATGTATAAATTCAAGGTCATGTACAACCTACCAAGACTGAATCAAGAAGAAAATCTGAACAGATCAATAAAAAGTAAAGAGGTTGAATTAGTAATGCAATTTCTCTCAACAATGTCAATAACAAAAAATCTACATCCAACAGCCTTCACTGTTGAATTCTAACTTACAAAGAACTAATGATTCTCATCAAACTTTCCCAAAAATTTGAAGAGAAGGCAATTCTTTAAACCTCATTCTACAAGGCAAGCAATACCCTGATACCAAAATCAGACAAGGGTGCAGCAACAAAACTACAGGCCAATATTCCATATGAATATGGACACAAAAATCCTAAACAAAATACTAGAAAACTGAATTTAACAGCAGATCCAAAAGATAGTGCATGATGAACAGGTGGGATTTATCTCAGGGACAAAAAAATTGTTCAAAATACACAAATCAGTAAATGCAAAGCATTACATCAAAAGAATGAGGGACAAAAACAACATCTTTTCAATAGACACAGAAAAAGTATTTGAAAAAAATTCAACATCCTTTCATGATCAAATTCTCAATAAACTAGGCAAAGAAGGACCACACCTCAATATAATAAAAGCCAATAATGTTTTATATATTTCAAAATAGCTAAAGAGAGGATTTGAAATGTTCCTAATATGGAGAAATGATAAATTCTTGAGGTAATAGATATCCTAAATATCCCAACTTGATCATTACTCAGTCTATGTATGTAACAAAATATCACATATACCTCATAAATATGCACAAATATTATGTAAAATTGTTTTTAAATTATGGGGACCAGAAGCAAATGAAATATTTTTAAAGTGATAAACTTTAGAATATGAATCTATACATGTTCTAAAATTCTAAAAACTATAACCAAAAAAAGACAATTTACTATATATTACTTTTTAAAGTAAAATTTAAAATCAAGTAAATACTTAAACAAAAAGAATAAAATGATCAGAGTCAAGTTATTTGACTTTGCTTTTTTTTCTTCAAAAGCTGCCAGATTCTGGTTCAGTTTTTTAACCTCAAAATCTTCTAAAAGAGAGAACTCATTTTCCAAATCCTCGCTTCTCCGGCTTCCACTGAGATCAGGATGACACAAAGTATTTTACCACTGAAGAAACAAAAATCATAAGGAAAAAACAACTTGGAAATACATATGGGCTACAGTGTTTTAAAATGTGTTCCTTAAAAATGTTCTAGGTCAGGCTCAGTGGCACAGCCTGCAATCCCAGCATTTTGGGAGGCTGAGATGAGAGAATTGCCTGAGCCTGGGGGTTCGAGACCAGCCTGGGCATCTTGGTAAGACCTCATCTCTACAGTAAATCATAAAAACTAACCAGGCGTGGTGGCGTGCATCTGTAGTTCCAGCTACTTAGAAGGCTGAGGCAGAAGGATCACCTCAGTCCAGCAGGTGGAGGCTGAGGTGGCCATGAGCGTGCCAGTGCACTCCAGCCTGGGAGACAAGAGTGAGACTTCAACGCAAAAAAAAAAAAAAAGATGTAGTTTAAAATTACTGAAAGGTTATTTAAGAAACAAATAGTTTTAAGAAACAAATAGTTTTGTTTTAAGAAACAAATAGTTCTATGACACTTCAAGATAGATATAGATATGGTAGAAGATAGCTAGATAGATATAGAGATAGGTAGAAGATAGCTAGCTAGCTAGCTAGCTAGCTAGATAGATAGATAGATAGATAGATAAATAGATAAATAGATAAAAACTATACACATTGGCTACTCCCAGTTACCATTTTCTTAAAGGCAGTCCCTTTAACAATTTTAGATAAATTATTTTGGTACTTAATATAATTTTATTGCTACTTTAAAACAATTTTAGTTGCAAAAATTATCTTTGGATTTTCTAACTGCACCATGATTAATTAGTCTCATCCTTATACACACACGCTGGAAATTTGAACAATTCTTATCTCACATATCTCAAGATAGACAAGAATTTTAAAGATATTCAATGTTTACAATATAAAAACCATTATCAAATGAGCCATGTATATTGCTACAGCTGTTTTTTTTTCTTTCTGTAATTTTTTGTTTATCGGAAATTATCTCATTTTAGCTTGCTTATTTTTCTATGTATTTATTATAACTCATACTACAACCTTATCAATGGTATAAATCTTCTCTCCTAACGTATTTAAATCCATTGGACATTCTATCACTTTATTTTTCTCTTTTGAGGAAGACCATCTCAGAGTCTTCTGACCTACTTAGTGTTTCCTGGTTGAACTCTAGGCCTGCTGAACATTAACTATTAAGAATAACCTTTCAGCCGGGCTCGGTGGCTCAGCCTGTAATCCCGCGCCTTTGGGAGGCTGAGGTGAGTGGATTGCCTGGCCCGCGGGTTCGAGACCCGCCTGGGCAGCGAGACCTCATCTCTACAATAAATCAAAAAATCAGCCGGGCGTGGTAGCGCACACCTGTAATTCCCGCTACTTGGAAGGCTGAGGCGGAAGGATCGCCGGAGCCCAGTAGGTCGAGGCTGCGGTGGCCGGGAGCGGCCACTGCACTCCAGTCTGGGTGACAGAGTGAGACTCCAACTCAAAAAAAAAAAAAAAAAAAAGAACCTTTCACCATTCTCCTAAGAATTCCCTTTGCTTTTGTCTTCTGTTAGATATGCATTTCCTTGATCTAATATTTTTAAATGCTCTCATTTTATAATACCTTTTGTGCAAAATTATTTTTATGACACTTTAGATCAAAATAAATATCTAGCCGTTCTGTGTATTACATACTTCGGTCACAACGAGTTGATAGTGGTAGTTCATATGGTGTTCAACAAATATCACTGTAGCTCCCTTGATGAATAACATATTCCATGGCACCCTGTGATTTTGTTGTGACTTTCCAGAACATGCTGGTGCAATTTGAGAAATGTAGTCTCAGATTCTAATTCTTCCTCTTTCACCATTTACTCCTTTATTTTGGTGGCACATATCCTTTAGAAACTTCCTGCAAAAGAGTATATTAGAGTTAATTTTTGAAGCATAGATATTTTAAAATGTTTTTATTAAGCCCTGATACTCAATTGATAGTTTGGCTAAATGTATATTTGAGCAAATTTGATATAATAGGCACATTTTATAGCTTTATATATATATAAATTCCATGAGAACAGAGACTTTATCTATATTATTTCCAAATACCTAGCAGATAGAAGGCGGATATTGGTGAGAGAATAAAGTGACTCCTATATGAATCTAATCTAAGTTCACCAATGACATCCAAACATGATGAGGTCTGCCTGTCCTTTTTTCTTTTAATAACTAGAAAACATGATCGATTGTCTGAAAAAGTATAAAATCCAGTTATCTGAGACTACAGTGCAAAAATAGATAAAAATGCCTAACTTTACAAGTAGAAATGGAAAATTGAAGGAAATGCTGTAGTTTCGATATAAATTATGTCATCTAATTATAACATTGTCAACCATTCTTTAAATTAATAAAATATTGCTTCTACTTTTAATGATGTTGTTAATAATTCAGTCAGCTTGAGCTCAATAGGTAAACTAGTTTATCATAACTTGAAAGCCTCCTATATTTATAATATATTAAATGCATGAGCCAATAATTTTAAGTCTGAAATAATGCATCAATTTATAAAGAGAATTGCTTTTAGTTTAGTCATTGACAAGTAAAGAATAACTCAATATTCATCTTCTAAGAAGGCTATTTTAATAATGACTCAATTGTCCTTTCTCAATAATAAAGTCAACTACTCAAGCAAGTATGCATGTTCTAATCATAGGGAAAATGAACATCTCAATCCTAGATCAGTGTCCCAGAACCTTGAGTTCTTCATGAGTCTCATGTCTTCATTCACTATGCCATTCTAAGGCAAACACCACACAATTGCAAGTAGGGGAATTAAATGGGAGGTCTACCGATGCGAGCATTATTATCACAATAAAACAATCATCATCTTATATACAAGGGCAGACTGTTGTATGTTCATATCATTAACTTTGATTCCGTATTGTGAATTCCTACTCTCTCAGTTGAGAGTTCTGCCCATCTACAGGCTGTGTGACTTTTGGCACATCCCCTTTCTTCCTATATTTTATTTATCCTACCCTCCAATCTACTTAGACAGAATTTGATTTATAAGATAACTCCAAATTACCATGTCCTACTTATAAGTAAATTATAAGGTAATTCCAAATTACCATAACCTATTACTGCTTAATCCTCAATTGCAAAAAATAGAGACTCTAAATCAAAACTTTTCTGTTTTGAAAACAGCTATTATAACTTCAGCCCCCATTACACACTCCAATAATCCCCACCTCTCCAGCTTGAATATACCCAGTTTTTCATATGTTACTGTTCATCCCAGTCTGTCTTCGAGTATGTCATGCTAAATGTAATGCAATCCTTCAGAAATGAACTAACTGCACTTATAGGAGTATTAATACTCCCATCCTGGGTGCGTTACTCCACCAATGCAGTGGCTTTTGCTACAGCGACATATTAGCCCTGCACCTGAGCTCACTCTTGACTGAACCTCTTGCAAATTTCTTGTGAGTGTTGTTGGCTGTGTCATAGGCTACCCGTTCTTCTCTCCTCCCAATCCTTTTTGAAATCCAAGTATTGGACTCTGTATATATTCCTGGACATTTGTATTGATTTTAGTGCCACCAGGCAAATGTTCCTAAAAGGCTGGTTTTTATTTTTTCACTCCCTGATGTAACAATCACTCTGTGGTTTCAGGTGCAAATTTCCATAACTCTATTTGCTTTCATATAGCCAATCTTTCACAGGTCCCTAATAAACCACCAGCAAGACTTTCTGGTAGAGTCTACAACCCATACTTGACATTTTGATTTTAGGAAGGCACCTGTGGATTTTCATATGTCTCTTTCCCTTACCTCACTTTTGGTTTTCTTTGTGCCATGAGTAGTATGTCCCCTTCTTTAGGAAGCACTCTTGTTTTTTTATTCTTAACCTCCACTGAAGCTGTGTGTATTTTATTTATAATTCTTTCATTCTTTTAAAGAAGTTTCAGCAATTTTTTTTGTAGGCTACTTAGATTTCAGCCTAGAAAGCAAGAAGCAGTTTTATAGCTTTGCTTGAGAGGTTCTAATTCAAACCATTTTAAGATGGAAAAGTTTTAAGTTACAGAGTTGAAGTTTTACAGTGAAAAAATTATAACTGATTTTTATCACATACATAATGATTTAATCAATTTAAATGTTTAAAAAGAGGAAAATACCTAAAATTCCTAGTCTCACTCAAAATAGAAATAAGGCACTTAGTATTTATATTTTGAAATGTTTTTATTTTATTTTTTAAACATATTTTTTATTTTAAAATTGTGGGGTACAGTTAAGGGTTAGGTATACAAATAAGCATTGTGCATGTACCCTTGCTGATGAGGTGTGCCTCCCCGTCCCCAGACAGACATCAACTACTGTTAATCCCACCTCCCTTCTCCTCTCTGCCCCCCCTATAGTTTCCTGCCACTGTCAATCCTCTTCTTATAGTATTATGATAATTGTTCAAGGTACACTTATGAGTGAAAACATGTGATATTCAGATCTTTGTTTCTGTGAGAGATCACTCAGTATTATAAACTCCAATTCCACCCAGGTGCTGCAAAATTCATGATTTTGTTCTTTTTTTATGACTGCATAATATTCCATTATGTATATGTACCACATTTTTTTAATCCAGTCCTCTTTTGATGGACAGCATGGTTGGTTCCATGATCTTGCTATTGTGAACAATGCTGCGATAAACATACATATACAGGTATCCTTTTTATAGAGTGATTTGAGTTCTTCAGGGTATGTTCCCAGTAGGGGGATTGCAGGGTCATATGGAAGGTCAATTTTTGGAGTTTTTAGGAATTGCCACACTAATTTCCACAGAGGCTGCATGAGTTTTCACTCCCACCAACAGTGTAGAAGTGTTCCCTTTTCACCATATCCTCTCCAGCAGCTGTTTTTTTTTTTTTGAGTTATTGATAATGGCCATTCTAACTGGAGTTAGGTGGTATCTCAGTGTAGTTTTAATTTGCATCTCCTTGATGATTAGTGAGGTTGAACATTTCTTCATGTGTCTGTTGGCTGCTCATATGTCTTCTTTTGAGAAGTGTCTGTTCATATCTTTTGCCCACTTTGTAATGGGGTTGTTTGTTTTTTTTCTTTTCAGCACATTTGAGTTCCTTGTAAATCCAAGATGTTAGGCCTTTGTCAGACATGGAGTTGGCAAATACTTTTTCCCAGTCTTTGGGCTGTCTCCCTGCTCTCTTGATTGTTTCTTTGGCTTTGCAGAAGTTTTTCAGTTTAATGAGGACCCAGCTGTCTATCTTCTCTCTTATGGCCCGTGCGTTTCAGGTTTTGTTCAGGAATTGGATGCCAGTTCCAATTTCCATAAGGGTGTGTCCTGCATTTTTTTAAGGTTCTTATGGTTTGAGGTTTTACATTTAGGTCTCTCATCCATTTAGAGTGGATTTTTGTGTATGGGGATAGACAGGGGTCTTGTTTCAATCTTCTGCATGTGGTCAGCCAGTTTTCCCAGCACTATTTACTGAATACGTTCTCCTCTCCCCAGTGGTAGGTGGTGGAGGCTTTGTCGAAGATAAGTTGGTTGAGAAATTGAGGCTTTGCTTCTGGAATCTCAATTCTATTCCATTGGTCTATATACCTGTTCCTGTATCAATACCAAGCCGTTTTGATTATTATAGCTTTATAGAAAAGTTTGAAGTCTGGTAATGTGATACCTCCTACTTTGTTTTGTTTTGTTTTGTCCTGTTTTGGTTTTTTTGCTGAGGATTGTTTTGACTATTCTTGGCTGTTTGTGTTTCCATCTGAATTCCTTCTTATAGTTCATAAATAATGATTGAATTACTACTGTTCTCTGCTTTCAGGATGTTTACAGTGTGCTTAGGGAGACATTTCAACCTTCTGAAAGATCAGATTAGGTAAATAATAGCAGTCACCTTTGCAAATATGATTTTATTTAATCCTTACAACAACCATGGGATTTAAGCCCATCATTATTATAATCTACATCTTATAAACAAATAACCTGCTAAGGGAAGAAAGGGGACATGCAAAGCAAACACAACTGATAGGTGGGCGGATCTTAGGTCAGCCTCATGTCTGCTAACTTCTAACCTAGTGCCCTTTCC
Source organism: Carlito syrichta (assembly GCF_000164805.1). Taxonomy (NCBI): domain Eukaryota; kingdom Metazoa; phylum Chordata; class Mammalia; order Primates; family Tarsiidae; genus Carlito; species Carlito syrichta. The sequence continues at coordinate 675,693 of NW_007246638.1, read as the reverse complement.
ACATCCGTTCTAGCTCACTTTTTGCCCCATACTTCTCTATCAAATTTAGGAAGAGAATCTAAGCAAAAAGTTGATTTTTATTTATTTGTTCAGTCAATGTGTTACATCACATTTAAATTTATTTTCAACTTCCCATAGTATTATAAAATTCTTAGAAGTTGGGTAAGTACATGACTATAAACATAAACATTTAATATAAACTAGATATATCATAGATTATACTAGTTAGTAGTTTGCTAGTAATTGTTTCACAAGTACTTGGAAAAATAGGGATGAGTACCAATATGTAACATTTATCTTTTTGCATCATGTAAACACTCCTACCATGGCTGATTTCAAGCTACCAGTCAGAAGGTATTGCCTGTCCATTATCTCTGGAGTTAGGAAACAATGTGCACAGTCAGCTCTCATGAGATAGTATAAGCTGCCACCAGCTCTCATTGATTATTCACCCCTTTAGGACGTCTTGTCTAAATTAGTCACACACTGGGTTGTCATCCATTGTTTTTATTTTTCCCCCATGAATTTTATTGAGGGGTAATTTACATACAATAAACTGCATTCATTTAAAGTGTACAATGCAATTATTTTTGACAATTGTATATGCCCATGAAACTGTCAGCTACACTAAAAAAAGATTATATTCGTTGTCCATTGTGCTCCATTTCAAAACACCTCTTTTCTCCATCCCTGGCAACCACTTATCTAAACAGATCAGTTTACACTTTATATGACTGGAATTCTTCAGTAAGTAGTCTTTTGTGTCTAGCTATTTTTTTCTCAGAATAATGTTTTTATGTGATTTATACATGTTGTACTTTATAATTTTTTTGCTGAACAGGATACCACTATATGGATTTAGCAGTTTGTCTTTCTATTTACTTGTTGATATGCAGTTGAATTGTTGGTAGTTTTTAGATACCAGAAATCAAGCTATTATAAACATTAGCATATAAATCTTTGTGGAACCTATGTTTTAATTTCTCATGGGTAAATATACAGTAATATAATGGCTTATAAGTGTCAACTTTACAAAATTGCCAAATTTCCAAAGTGGTCATATCATTTTTATATATTTTAGATACTAGAAAAGAGTTTACTTTCTATTTTTCACAAAAGGTAGATGAATATTAGATGAAGTTTAAAATTAATTATGAAAAATGATAATGCCGTGCATTTACCAGTACTTTTCTAGAATTGTTGGGAGCCAGCCATGAAGGCCCACTGAGCGTTAGGGATCAGGAGGGGCCATTGACTCCGAGTCCACTAGGATACGTTCGGGAGCTATTGACCCCATTTCCTCCCCCTTTCTACTCAGCACGCTAACCAGATTAAGCTCCTGTGAGCTCAAAACATAAAAACTCTGAGACCGGGATGAACATAAGCTAACTTTAGAAGCTCATTGCTCCCATTCTTCCGCAAACTGCAGTTTTGGCTTTTACACAACTTATAATTCAAACTCGTGTCACATCTAAGAGTCTTAGTATTGGTCACAGGCTTCGGGTAGCCCACTGTGAAAGTTGGACTGGGTCACATTCCAAACATTCTGGGATGGGTAACTTTCGTTTGTAAAGTAAATACTTAAGCTTCTATAGCATTGTTTAACTTGGCATAAATCAATCAGTTTAGGATGAAAAAGGTTTATAGAATATGTCAGTCATGGATTTGGTTATCCTTTGTTATGGGATTTGAAGATTATCATATGAAAAGGGTTTAAAGGCAATCATTGATTAAGTTTTCATGGATTAAGGTTTCTAGTGGGTGGGGGACGCCCCTCCCACATCTGACTTTGTGTATAAAAGACCCGTTGTAATTCCCAATAATACACATCGCTTCTGCACTAGACCAGAGTTCAGTCTCTCTCTCTCTCTCTCTCTCTCTCTCTCTCTCTCTCTTTCTCTCTTCTTCCCCCCAATCACCGATGCCATCTCCACCTTTGGGGTACCCTGAACCCGGCTGGAGCTGGTCTCCAGCATGGGATTATAAAAACAAGAGGTAAAGGCTAAGTACAATACATGTAAAGAAATTTGCAACCAGTCTGTTTGAGTCTCACGGTTTAGATGTATATCAAAAGCTGACCTTGAGAGGGTTATTGGAGTCCTTGGTTGCAGCCCAGGTGACTGAATGGTGGCTATCTTCCCTTGTTGAATGGGGAAGTGGATATTTGGGGTCCCTTGCTGCCACAGAACAGTGAATGACATGAACTGGTGGAGTTAGATAAGTTTCTCTGATACTTTTAACTCAGATGTGGTGAATCTAAGCTGGTATCCCATCAACATTGATTGCTGTTGGAGTGGTGAGGATGACAAGAAATGGTCCCTTTCAGGCAGGAGTCAGTTCTTCCTGGAACTTTTTGATGAAAACCAGGTCGTTGGACTGGAATGGATGACAAGGCATGGAGGATGGAATGGGCAAAGCAGCACAAACATTGGCATATACAGTTGCCTGAACCTGTTGTAGAGACTGGAGATACTTTAACAGAGATTGGTTAGTTATTTCTTCCAGAATG